>NW_006912896.1:853610-1114626 GCF_000585585.1 Capronia coronata CBS 617.96 | reverse complement strand
CAGATACTACTCGACAAGGGTGCCGATGTCAATATACAAGGAGGCCACTATAGCAACGCACTATACGCGGCATCAGGGCGTGGCTACAAGAAGGTGGTGCAGATGCTTACTCAACTCCCTTCCCACCTGGATCGGTAAGGAATGTTGCCGCAATACAATCTATACTGCACTTAATACTAAATACCTTATCAAATAAATCCGTCATACAACCGTTAGGGGACCATAGTGGTGGAAGCCTAAATTTGGGAAGCGCGCCTAAATTCAGTTAGCCAATATCCTGAAATAGTGATCGTGCCACTTACTGGCGTGGAACGCAGTTGCTCACTTGCTTGACTAAGCTCCTGAGAAGTCATCACGAGAAAGAAGGGAATTGGCTCTGGAGGAAGTTGCGTCGAGAATCCTTCTCAGTATTTTGGTTTATGTTGATGTGCTTATGTTCGAGAATAGAGCGGACATTATATAGGGGGGCCCCTGGCTGTGATGTCTGAGCGCTCGGTATCCCAGACTTTACTTTGAGACCCATAGGTAAATGACCACAGATATTCTCACTGGGGGCGACAAGATTGAAAGCAGGGATCTTCTCATCCGAAGCAACAGATCCAAAGCAACTACTGCTATTATCAGAACGGTTTTCAGGACCCATAGCTACCTGATTTGATTCTGGGCCAGAGACTGGCCCAGAAAGTTAACTGAAGGTACCAAATGAGGAACAGATGGAGTGCCGAGAACTGTCACTTACTGCCAAAAGAAGACTTCTTCCAAAATACCATACGGTGAAGTTTGAAGAGGCCTAGAATCCTGCCCTTGAAACGATGATGGTCACAGATCTAAGCCACAAGAACTATGTATCTCTGTTTATACTACCACCTATAGGTTCATGATATACATAAACTTATACCTACTACATTGAGCGGTCTCAACAATACAGCAGTCACTCTCATAACCATGTCGAAATAAGATCCGTGTTCCACAGGAGAGTTTCATACCCATCAAGATCTCTTCCAATTCCCGGAGCCGGACCTTACATTTGGCGATAACTGTCCGTATCGTTTTTGTTTCCGACGATTTCGGTGACTATAATTGGTTGCCAGATGCCACAGAGGACCTGCTAGTAACACCGCCACTACCAACTCTCGATTGGACAGACTTCAATGATCAATCTATCAGTTATTCGTTAGATACGACTGAAGATCTGGTCCATGACTCAAATCCTGTGGCAGACGACTACGAAACGGTGCAAGACTCGAGCCAGGAAGGCAAACTAGAACAGACGGTTTTGAAACTCCAAGGAAGGATAGAGTCACTTGAGAAGACGCTTCAAACTTTGCAAATTGAGTTAGTGGTACAAGAGAAATAAATTTTATGGTACGCTGACAGTATACTCGCAGGCGAGAAAAGAAAGAGAACGGTAGCATAAATTCAACCTCCGTTGTTAATGTCTGGGTACTAACAATAAAGCAGACTTTGTGGGGAGATTGAGATTAATGTAAGGAAATTGGAAAGCTGGAATAAAGAACTCAAGGAGATGGTTGTCAACCTGGTCCAGGATTTGAGCAGTGGAGTTGGAAATGTCCCTTGAGATCAGTACAGAATTGATAGTACCATATCAGATGAATCTTTGTTGTTAGTGGTAGCGTACGAGTACTACAATGAGACCTTCGATAACCTGCTTACAGGATTTGTCGACGGAACTTAGCTTTGAAGACGCCCTAATAAAGTCAGTTCCCTTTCTTCTGATAAGTCGAGCAAGCCATACCTTGTAACGGACTGGTAGTGCCGACAATGTTTCGACACATGCCTGTTCGGTTATTTTAACCTTGGCTTGTTACTAGAGACCCGATGTAAACAATACTAGTACATCATGTCATGTGAAGGTTGCAGATATGCGCTTTCTCGTGCTAGTCTGGCTCTTTGGTCTGACCACAGCTTGTCTCAGAGCGTCTCTAGTATCAGCTCTCGAGTCTTTCTGGATATTATCCGTGAAGTACTGTAGTGGTTGTATGTGATGGGTTGATATTGCCCTTCTTGCCACAACTAATGTTAAGTAGTTCCTCTTTCTTTTGCAGATATGTTCTGACCAGGTCTACAATCTCATCCGCGATGTTTGCGTCCAGGCTAATGTGCTACATGGCCAGCCTCCACGGAGTCACGGACGACCGTCCCAATCATTTGCACGTTGTCCTTTGCGATACAGTAACATATAGTACATTATTCATCCATCGAGAAGAGTGTTCAATAAACAACTCCGCCAGGAGGACATAGAAGTACGTCCCCAAGGTTCGATCTCTCATGGTATCGGCGAACTCTGTGTTCAATTTCTGAATCGTGGCACGGAAGCGTCGAAACATGGTGTTTCCCTCGATTTTGAGCAAAGATAAGTCAATGTCTCCATAGGTGCCATTCAATGCTGAAGTCAAAAGCTAGTGGAACACCATAGCCAAACGTGTCAAAACATCAGCCGATTGTCGTCAAATCGGCCTCAGTCTTTGTGAAGCAATAAGTTTGCGGACATGCGTTGCGAACTCTGGGCCACTCTTTCTCAACATGCCGATCGAGCGCAATGGACCCCAGTCACTAAGACTCAAGAGATTGTTCCTTCCTTGAAAGGGTGTTGAAACACCTACTGGATCTCGTCCTGTTGTCTCTGCTCAGGCGTGATTCCTTTCGCCGGCCCTTCTGGCGTCGGGGGTTCAACCAAGGAAAGCTCTAACTTCAAACTCGCTGTACGTATATACTTGTTTGATGCCAGCAACGCAATCTTTGATCTGATCCTTCATTTATCAAGAATGCAGTGGTTTCATGATAATTCCAACAGTTTCTCCGTCCTTGTCGTACGAGCAAGTCTTTTGCGTGATATTTTGGTTGGCGATACCAGTAGGTACCTATCCTTTGCAGCTTGGACCATAGCGAGAATGATGGTCCGGCGGTTGGAGATTGAGCCATCGACGATATCGTGGATGTTTTGCATAGCATCGTTGGCCTACTTATAATTCGCAGCGAAAATCAAGCCCGGAATATCCACAATCCTCAGATGTAGGACGACAGGTGCCCGAACCTACCTCAATGCGAACTACATGAGAACAAAATGCTGAACCTTGCTCGCTATGAGCTCCCTTCCAGCCCGGAGTCTGCCGACCCCCTTGATTACTATTACTAGGTAGTAGTAGCTCTTTAAAATCGTGCGGACAATATGATAGCCGAAATTTTCTATTTCCCCCTTGTCCGTGAGATCTGGCGATGGTATGATAGATGCTTCGATGATTGATATTTCAGCAAGTATAGCTGAGCTTCTTTAGGGGTTCTCCTTCGACAATTGCTCGACTTTTTTTGATAGTTGTCGGTGTTTTGAAATCTATCTTATAGCGAACCCGGTTACATATCCAGGAAGAAATTAAGCAGCCACCGTAAAATACTTTCACAGAGTCCCATTAATATAGTACTATATTGGAGCATTTACATGACTATCCCAAATTGGTATCGTCGTCGTTCCGGTTTGGGATTATAGGCTCCAAACCAGATCGTATTACCACTTGGTGGTAATCAAGGCTTTGTCCGTTTTGGGGCCAACTCCGTGGATCATCCCAGATGATCCTGTCGTATATTGAGTTCTTTCGGCATCATCAGTGTCACCCGTAGATCTACGGTTTACACCAAGCACATGCACCTCGATATTCGTATGCCCATTTGGAATGTAGGGGCTGAAGACAAGATGACAAGTTCCCCATCGAGGGCAGTACTACATAAACGAGAGTCATAGATATTCGTGCCGTAGGACAAGCCTCCATGAGAAGTCTGGTTCCAAGTCTGAGCTTCACCATCGCGACTGATTACAATCGGTCTTAATACACTGACACTGGCAGTTACACAGACCAAGTAGGTATATTTGAAGCTCAGACCTCACATAATTCATGTGTCGCCGTTGGTGTGGACTAATTCTGGCTTCATTACGAAATAGAAAACCTTTTTTCGTCAAAACCTACCTTTGTCACATTGGTGTCGAGCAAATAATCAGCAACTAGCTCCCTCGAATCTCTGTTCGATCGTTGTTGTCTTCGTGTGCACATTTCTTGTCACCTTCTTCGGTATCTCACGCGACATAGTACATATTCGGGCTTGCTTCCCAGGTTGTCATTCTACTGGGGAACTTCATGCTCATGCGCAGTTTGGTCATCGCAATCTTCATTGACAAAGGCTATCAGACTTCTTGTAGCCAGGTGATATGGGGGTACGCAGATATCGCGGCGCAGCTCCTACAGGATCTAATCAACTGGTAGGGATGCAATTGTGATATGAATTCTAGTACGAGGAATCTATGAAGGTGTTGGTGCGCTCGATGCACAGATATCTGCAGGCCCACAGCCTTGTGCGGGAAAGCGCAGCCTCGTGCGTAGTAGTAGGTGCGGCAGCCGCGAGTGGTGCAGGCCACCAGCGCTCTGATTGGTCGAACCGTGACGGTAGAAGAACAGAATTTCCAGTGACTAGGGGTCGAACCCAAGACCGTTATTCTCATGCTGGTTGCAGCAGTCTTTCAAGTATGTAACTAAATAGAGAAGGCTCCTGCCATTGACGGTGAAAAAGAAATGAAAAAGACATTAATTTACAATCACTATCGGGCTTTACTTTAGTCCGGTGATTATATACTTCCCAAAACCTGCCCCTATAAACTGCTTCTAGTTGGTGCCTTCCTAATATAGCACGCCAATCTAACATAGCACCCCAAAAATAGCACAAAGGATCGTGAAGAGATAAGTAGAGTCCTGTTGTGTTGGGCCAAAACCCAATCGCGTTTGCGGTGGGCAAAGATGAAGAAGACGTAACCGCGACGGTGCTTGAGGCTCCAACGTAATTCAGAGTGATGGTAGCAGTTCCAATGAGGCCTCCGATCTGAATTCGGATCTCAGCATTGGGATTCGGGAATGTACCATTTTCCAGCGGAAGTAAGGTTGGCTCAGGCATGGTGGCATTCCAAAATCTTGCTGGAGTCGCGAGCACGTTTCGACCCTAAAACAGAGAATAGAGCTACCGCAAGGAGAGGCATGATTTTTCAAGAGGCTCTAATAATGTAGTAGACAATATAAAGTATCGGGTTCAGGAATACTCGGACTTAGCAATTTGTCTTACTGGCCGCGCCAGGTATTGCCTTGAGGGACTGAACAGTGCTATACCTGTTCTGGAAGATCTCAAGTCAAAGATGATATTCCAATGCGTGGGTCGATAATATAGATTTCAATTCACAAGCATTATACCCTGACGCCTAAATCAACGAGGCTCCTTCAGGAAAGTCATCGAAGTGTCGCTGCCACTAGTAATCCCTTAAGAAGTTTCTAGCCGTTAAGGTACTAGGGTGCCTAGGTACTTTTAAATACCTTGACGCTCTGATACTACGAACTTTCTCTTCACGCGGTACTCCCTATCTATCTAGTAGCGATGCTTATCGGAGGAAAGTACTAGTATCTCTTATTGCGGACAACTACTATGATGAATGAACTACTTACTAGGTAGCAAATATTTCGAGAAAACGGCCGTCACAAAAGTATTAGTATTTAGCAGGCATCTCTGGTAGGTTTTCCTTGAGAGAATATGTAGACAACCACGTTGGGAATGACTTAAAGCGTACGCTAAAGCCATACTTATTCTTCTCCTTGATACTAGTCAGTCTATCGCTTATCTTTGCAAATAACTCATTCTTGTGAATACCGACTCCGTTGCGTCCTGTTCCTGGGAACCACCTACTCCTAGGAGGGACTCATCCTGGGAGGGATTCACTCCTGGGAACCACCTGCTCCTAGGAGGGACTCATCCTGGGAGGGATCTACTCCTGGGAACCACCTGCTTCTAGGAAGGAACTGCTCGCGGCAACAACCTGGTTCCAAGAGAAACTGCTGCGGGTAGGCTCTTGTCCTTCTTCCTTTAAGTTGTTATTATTGAAATGATCTACAGAGACGTCGCTTCTTAACTCAAGACTAAAACGGGTACAGTCTGGTTGCCTGCCTCGTAGGCTATCAGAAGGTACCATGCTGAGTATTTCGTGACGCGTCTATACAATATGACGACACAATCAATGGTATGATATTAAAGAAGATAAATATACGTAGTAAGTTCAGGTTTACTTGTTAGTTCTGCACTCGACAACATTCAGTTTAAACCCCTCCGAAAGAAATAGCTAGCTCTGTCACGCGTCTGACTACTAGTCTCCTCTTTTCCATGATCAAGAGTGCTCCCGGTCTCGCCTCGCTAACTCTGTATCGTGAGGCGTCTTGATTTTTTCCAGACGCCAATTGCACAGTATTGTCATTGAAAGCATACTAGTCATGTAGATGCTGATAGAAACGAGAGCAAGAATTGCTTGAGCTGACCAGTATCCCTCGTGAGAAGTGTAAATGCTAACAAGGATGTTTATCCAGCCTGCCATAGAATTGAGAAGACCAGGGCTTCGTCATTGCACTCAGCGGCCATTTCGAAGAATAGAATTATGCATTACTCACAGAAATACGTGGGAAAGAAGCCAAACATAGTTTCTTTCGCCACGCTCTCCAAAATTGAAAGGTTCCATACATGCCAATGACGTAGCAGAAGATGGCAAATGGCGCAAGCGGAACATTCCTTATGGCATCTTTGACCACTTTGCCACCCTTGCTGCCATCTAGACTGGTGGATCTCCCCATAGACGTGAAAGTGCCCGGAAACACAACGTATCCAGCAAGGATAAGCCAAGAAAACGATGCTGCCAATATGTTATCTCTACACGGCGCTTCGTTGGCTTGCAGCGTCATGAGCATATAAGGGGTAGTCAAGCTGGAGGCTTGATACAGGGTATGCTGTCATTATGTCAGCAAGTCAACTGCTGGAGTGTGAGGGAATTCGCCCTACTGGTTCTCCCATGGCTCTGAGAGTCAGTGCAAATCTAAGTCTGGATGTCGATCGCCTTAAAGACAGCCAGTATTTCTAGGTAAACAAAGAAAGTCATAGTTTTACGTCTTTGCACATACTGAACCCTATTTAAATCCTTAATATTCGATGTCATTAATATTAAGGCGTAAGGGGGACTGATTCAGGGTTCCATCCCACTCTAACCTGGCCCGATTGCAGTAGCACCAGTGTGGAGTATAACATGGAAAGTTTGACCGAGCAAGAAAGACTGGCCGCGCAAGAGAGACTGGTCGCCGAGCAAGCTATGAACATTGCTAGACAATCGAAAGAAAGCAAGAATTCGATATCAGATACAACGAAGGCCAACCTTATAGAACAGATAAGTCAAGCGCCTATTATTATCCACTCTTCTACCACTGAAAGGAAGAACCAGAAACGAAATACTCAATTTGAGCTGGAAATATTGAAAGATCTAGAAAACGATAAGACTTCGCATCGAACTCTAAGTCCTACTATACAGGACGAACAACAAGTCTCCTCGAGTCTAACTAATAAAACTATTACTCCCTCGGCGAGTAATATTAGAACTCAGAACTATGATCCTTCCAAGGAGAACACAAGCCATGAAAGGGTGAGGATAGAGTTCAGGATCTTGGAACGAGGAATGGAAAGGGTGGCGCACAGTCTTCTAATTGATCGTTCAGACCCATCAGAAGTGGCGCGAGTTGCAATCAAGTATATGAGAAAGCGGATCAATATCCTCGACAAGAATTTCCGCTTGTTGAACCCGCAAACGTGCTTTGAGGATGTCACTGCAGACGGCTCAAACACGATACTAATGCCAAAGTTCATCATCGCTTTCGTCTCGCTTTCTCTTCAACCTTATCGTCCCTTTCATGAAAGGGATGCCGTGAGCGTCTTGGAGGTGGAACTGTAATTGCATAACTGAATCGAATAGCGTCGCACAGTAAGGCTACGGGTGTGCACATTTCAGCGGTTCCTTCACGTCAAGAGAAGAGATGTGCTTGTGGATGTGGGTCAGCCATTTACCACGATTGAGGAACTGCTTCAAGCGTACGGATGCTGGCAGTCTCTCATCGGTCAGGCAAAAGGGACAATACCCAGCGGTGGCAAGGACCCTGCCATATATAAGAGGGTCGCAGAACGTCGGTAGGTCTTGAATCCGGGCTAGATGCTGGTGACAATGTTTTTCCCAGCTGATTTCTCCGAAGACCCACTCATTGCACAGAAAACATAGTTCGACCGAGCCATAAACGCTCTCGCAGCTTCTCTTATAACATGCGTAAATATGCATCCAGTCATAGAAGGCTGGTCGATTCTCCTCAATCTCGTTCTCGTATACCTTGGAGCAACAGCACTTATCTGGTTCCAAACCAGGCCGATATTCGACTTCAGACTGCTGGCGATACAGGGTCATCATTGCACGTAGGGTGGAGAGACCCATTGGACTTCGTAAGGTGTCAATTTCAAAAAGATTCTCACTGAGGCTTTTTCTCTCGGGCATCAGAAAACTGACTCGATTGAAGATCGCTCGATAGTAGCCGGCCGGGTCGTTTGGCCTGTTCGGTTGTCGTTTTTGCCAATCACGTAGCTCTTTATCCGTCAGTGTACGCCTTTCGCTGTACAGTCTCCGCCGACGATTGACAGACTTGGTGTCTGTCTTTCCCTCTAAATTCGTGATCTCTTCACTCAATGCAAGGTATTGAGGCGTGTTTTCTAACTCCCACTGCTTCTCCGCAGGGAGGCATTGCGATAAATTCGGATTACGAGGTAATGTAAGACCCCGAAATAGGTCCGCAACGATAGTTCGCCCTTTGCCACCCAGGTAGGTACCTTGTCCATCCGCACCGTTGGTAGGCATGTAGTGGCGACGAAGGGTATTCGAATCCATGTGACCAGCATGGACCATACGCGTCGCCTCAGAGTAGAACTTGTCTGTACGGACAGTCCCGTTAGCAATTGGAATGGAAATGAAACGTTGGAAACATACCAATCCAGTAAAGACCTTCAGCTCTGAAGTCATGGCCAGTAGGTGGTTTGGAGTGACCAGCGCGAAGCCCCAGAGCCCGATTTCTCTTGCTAAATGCGTCCGCAGTTTCGATCCTGTCTGTAGAGCTTTTGGAAGATTGAGCCTTGAAAAATGGAGTGTCTAGTACTTCGTCTTTCCAATGTAATTGCAACATCTCGTCGTCGGGTGGTATAATACCAAAAAGCTCTTCGATCGTGTCGTAGTCCCTGAACGCTCCATGGACCAGGAGACGAGCAAGGAACGGAAGCATTGGATTAAAGCAGAGGATCACGGGGACTGCACCTTCGTATAGGGCATGTTGTGGTCTATAACAAAATTAGCGTACCTCATCAACGTCGTGCATGGTGTCCAGCCTACCTTTTCTCAGGCGTGTCTGCCATATTTTTGGCGTCACGAGTAAGCTGAACGGCGAATTCTGGATTTCCATACTCGTTGATAAATGCACCAAAGGTGATATCCTGATTAGCGAAGATTAGCACACGACGTTATCCTAATAGCTATAGGTACGCCGGCAGTTGGATTCAATGTATTCGCCAATTCGTGAGGAGGAAAATGTATTGGATAAATGTAATAACCAATCGTCCAATCTCGTCGCAGGCGATTTATATTCGAACCAGTCCGTCATCCAAAGTTGTCTGGCAAAGTGAAGCAAGTGATTTTTAGTTGCAAATCTCCGTGGCCGTTTCGCCTTGGCCAATCCGATTTCTGCGGCTAAAGGGCCCTTAATGAACTACACATATGTTAGACGCTGTATTCAAGCATCACTTTAAGAGAGCAACAATACATTTGTGATTGATCTGGTAGTGGCACGGGATATTTCAGGACTCTCGGGATTGGCTCGGCGCCATGAAGCCGTGAAACAGTTCCAATACTTGCGTACGGTCTCAGTACAGCCTTTCTCAATACCTTCTGCGCCGTCAATTGCGTACGCCATTTCCCTCACAAACTTTTGCAGCGAGTATAGGTCGTATGGAGATGCTCCAGGGTTCTCTTGAACGAAGCTATTGAGCCTTCTTAATGAAATATTCCAAGCACAAGATGGAATTCACGTACCTATGCCAGAGATCTAATTGCCTCTTGTAGTTCTTCTCCGTTCCCGGTTCAAGTTTCCTAAAGCTCAATCTACCATCAACAATACCGGTGTCTCGCCCAGCACCCTTCTCTTTGGCTTTTCGAAGAGTCCCGCTGGGGGTTCGCTTCTTGCCCATTGCGTAGGTTCCGAACTCACCGTCGAGACGAAATCGTAGCAGATAGAACAACAGAATAAAAGAAAGAATAGAGCAGACTTCGTGGGTTAGCGAGATAGGAAGAGAATGGAGGGACAGAGTAGAGGGCTTGCGTCAGAAGGCACGACCAAGGCAAGAAGTAAATCTTGATGGAGAGGATGCAACATGTAGAAGAGTCGCATTCACCTCAGGAGTAAGAGGTACCTACGTAAAGACAGGACAAGAAGCGCAATGCATCTGGTTCCAAAGAGCACAGGCTGCGAGAGACTGTAATTTCCATCCGTGCAAGGTGTCCCAGTTTCGAACCTTGCGCCCGAAACTATGCCTCCGTGAAGAATCGTGTAAAGTTTCCATGTCTTCAAAGAGATACCACCAAGTATAGCGGGAGTACCCAGTTGCGCTGGGGTCCAGAAACAGGACCGAGGAACGGTGATGACAAGGAAGAGAAGACTGAGTAGCGGGCTAAGTAGGCTGAGTAGGCTGAGCAGCTCACGCTAAGGCTGAACCCGAAGTTGAGCCAGGTCACATGAGTTCTGAGTAAAGCGGCAGGACACGATCCCAAATGGGTGCTAAGGCAAGGCGATTTGTCGTCGCTGGATACCAGAATACTGGAAAAGAAAGGCGTGGGTCGTGAGGCACGATCCGCTCTGCATATCGCCATTGAAAAAGAACGTCTTGCATTCCTCAACTGCATCCTTGAGTTTTCCAAAAAGGAGCTTGAACATGCTTTATCACAAGAAAACCTCGAACGCGACAATTGCCTCCACGCTGCAATCGAAAAAAGACTGCTATGCACCAAGAAACTGGTTACAAAATGCAACCTCGACACGATCGTGAAGCAGTCCGACAATGCTGCCAGATACACTCCGCTACACTCGCTCATGGAAAAGCAGCCGACAGCTCGAAATGCTGCTCCTAGGTCAGCAAAAGAGTCGGCGACGGCCAACACGTCGTACCTCAAGAATCCAGCCCCAACTCACCCCCCAGCCAGGGTTGATTCAGGTCCCGGGATTGGCCCCAATACCTCCAAACAGCGTGGGCCTCTCACCGCGAGGAACAACAATGAACCCGAGAAGGAAGGGTTCGACCCAGCGGAGATAATGGAGACCATGATCTCGCAATGGAAGTCACCGACCGAGAGATTCAAGTCTAAGGCCCAGTATATTACTGAACTGATGACAGCCATTAACAGCGACGGAGAGTCATTATACCAAGTTCGCGAGCGTAAGGCCGGAAAAGACCCCAGGAGCAAGGACAGAAAACTTCTTGAACGACTTCGAACAATCATCATGACGGAGATAAAGGACATAGCCAAAATTGGAAAAGCATTGTATGGAAGTCAAGGTAAGTGTCTACTCTCCAGCGTCGGCGAGAGCCTCTGGTAGGACGTTTTCCCCGTGTCTTGAACGGGATGAAGAGTGAGAGTAACCTGATGTTTGTGTTTTCTAGAGTACGAGCTCTGTCTCGACATGTCTGATTTCAATCGATCGTCGCACGACTTCACAAGGTTCATCAAGAAACTCAGAGATGCTCCCGAGAGCGACTTCAAGTTTCGAGAGACGTTATTCTATCTGACACTGCCAGACTTCAACACATTCCCGAAACCTTGACATAGCGGAACACGAGAATTTTTCGCTTGGCTCAAGAACGAGAAAAAGGTCAATATCATCAATGACCTGAAAATACCCGACAGTGCAACACATCCCCCGAGCGAGGAACTTATCAAAGAAGCCATCATTGATCAGTTTGAAATTGAGAAGTTCGATTGGCGTAAGCTCGACGTGAGCCTTGACATGCTCACCGCGCCCAGGGGTGAATTGGGCGGCAGCGGCAACAATATCACGGCGCTTGACTCAGAGTGCGACCCTCAGCCGCAGTTTCGTGACAAGATCAAAGAAATTACACTCTATTCTAGTGGAAACTGGAGTGTGTTATACCACTGGGCTAGTGAAGAAGGTCTGAAAAACTTGGGAGAAGAGGAAGGTGTATGCCTGGACCCAATTCCTCCCAGACAGTAAACTTGGGCTGACAGTACCGTCCGGTTCATCTAGTTGCGGAGCGTCAAGATCAACATTGTGGAACTCGAGCCTTCCAGTGTAAGCGCCTGAATTGGTCATTGAAGTCCATCGGCTAACACTGCGCGAAATTATAGGACAAGCGATCCAAGGAGGTCCATGAGAAGCGCGCAAACCATCTCAAGGAGAAACTGGCTCAGAAGTTCATCGAGACAGGAGTGAAATTCAACTATAAAATTATCGCCAATGCGAAGTGGGACTTTCCAGTGCTTCAGATCTCGGATGACGAACAAACAGTAATACCACAGTACGGTTCTCATTTCTTTTGTCAGCTTTCGAGGATTTTTTACTTGGTTTAACACGAACCGACAGACTTCAGCTCTTCCAGAACTTGGCCGAGTGCCAGCGCTACCTTTTCAGCCTCAAAGACGAGATCAAACACAAGGACGAGAAGGACTGGTCGGCATACGCCCGCAGATTCCATGACCGGCCCGTCCGGATCGCCGTTCTGGACAACGGCGCCGACAAGATTCGATCCACGCTGAAACAACACATTGAAAAGGGCGTTTCATTTGTCACGGCCAACTCGGATGGCGACAATAGGATCCTACCGTGGTGGATGGTTGCAGACCCTCACGGAACACAGATGGCATCTCTCATCACGTCTGCGAATCCTTTCTGTCGCTTGTACATTGCCCGAGTCGGGACCGGTCGCAAGGATATCCTTCCCGAAAGGGCTGCTCAGGTAGGCACCGGCCATGCTACTTCCCTCTCCGACGCCTATTTGTGATCACTACGTACCTCTTCCCCTATACTCACATTTTCTGTTATACAGGCAGTCAAGTGGGCCATAGAACAGAAAGTCGACGTGCTGTCACTCAGTTGGACCACCAGGACCAACCACCCAGAGCTCGAAAAAGCCATCAAACTCGCAGCGGGTGACCACGCTGAGTCCCCAATCTTGATCTTCTCCTCCACAGCCGACGAGGGAGTCGACCCGGGCAAGATCTTCCCTGCAGCATACATGGAGACCTTCTCCGTGGCGGCCACCGATCGCTACGGCCATGTCAGGCCGGCGTCACAGGAGGGCGTCGACATCCTCGTTCCCGGAGAGGACATATCCGCCGACGGACCCGTCTACATGCAAAAGTTCACGAGGGGCACCGTGACCGGGTCGTCTGTGGCCACGGCACTGGCGGCGGGCATTGCATCGTTGTCGCTTCTGATGCTGCGCGTCTTCAACGAGGATCAAGCGGCTGTCAAGGAGTTCACGCGCAAGGCCCAGATGATGGCTGTCTTTCAGAAGATGCAGAAGATAGGCAGTGGCCATCATGGGATCCAGGTCTCTCAACTGTTTGAGGGCCGTGACCCGAAGACACTCGAGAAAAAGTGGAGAGCTTCTGCCGAGACCTTTCCAAGGCCCCCCCCCAAACCCATACTAGTACCACAAGTATCCTCGCAGATAGTCGTGTGAACTTTCCACATCCTCAAATAGAGATACTTCTTAAGCATGACATGAGCATCCAATGACTGTGGAGCCCTAGACACGGGACTGGGTATACTACGTAGTAGATGACTACATAGTAGAAGAATGAAGAGTGTGTGAACAGGCTGAGCAGGCTGAGCAAGGCTGAGCTGAAGTGGAGCAGTTCATATGACATCCAACTTAAGTACAAGTAAAGCGGCATGCTGCTGTCCCAAACGGATTCTAAGACGACGTGCTCTAGTAGTATACCTTATGGAGGTAGTCTGGCTGTCAAATACCTACCTACCTTTTCAACTCTATAATACCTAAGAACTGGTTGTCGTATAGGTAAGGAAGGTACTAAGTAGTACCTTAGTAGTACCTTAGTAGTACCTACCTTAGTCAACGGTACGTGAAAGTACGTCCAGTCGAATACAATAGATAATATGATTTCCCTTTCTTTCTGTTCTATAAGGTAGGTACTTGGACTGTCTCCTTCTTTCTGTTCTGTAAGGTGTTTGTACTGTCTCTTCTTTCTGTTTCTGTTCCTGTTACTTCAGTACCTAAGGTAGGTAGGTAGTGAATAAATACTACAAGGACGACAATGTTTGGTACCTACCTAAGGTACCTCTATACAGAGTCTATCTACTAGTACTAGTTAGTATATCCTTCGAGTTTGGGAGGAGAATGAGACTCAGGGTTGTAACGTGAACCGCTGACCTTTCTCTCTATCAATCTGTCTGTCTGTCTACTAGTATCTATCTATTCATCTATTCATCTATTTATACCTGATCAGATTCACAAACAAACTTAAGGTATATACTTACTTACCTACTTTCTTTCTTGGTCAATTACCTGTAAGCTCTGTGCCTATTACTAAGTCTACAACCAACAGCCAACGGTCAACAGCTTATACATCTACCAAGGGACGCACCTCGATTGCTTCAAGTAAAAAGGGGGTGGGCATAAAGCTGGGCTCCCGTGAAGACTCTTGGGATCAATGGGCTCTAACCCGAAGCCCTAGAAACCCCCACCGTTGTCAGTACTGTGGGCATAAACATCTCATACCCAAGGACTCCACCTACCGACCAGCTTAGAGCAAAGGTCATGTACCTTATTTAGGTATCCTACAGGCACCCGTACCGCTGCTAGGATAGCCCGGACCTACTAGGTACCCCGGGTGCCTTGGGTGAGTCTAGGTAGTGGAAACATCTGTTCCTACTCCCAATCGTGCCCCCTATTAACCAGCTTGGGAAGCAGAATCCCTATCGACCCAAGGCAATACACTACTTACTGCTAGGGGCAGATTAAGTGCCAAGTCGGCCGGATTTTGAACTGGACAATCCGCAATTTGTGACTGAAAAGAGATCTCCAGGGCCAAAAATACCTGGTCAGAATGGATACAAATACAAGGGGGGAGAACAGCCACAGCAACAGCAGCAGCAGCAGCCACAGAGCCAACAGATATCAGCCATGACCACCCCAGTCAAACCCGACCCTCCCAGAAACACGTGGCTGCATGAGTTCTTCTGGGAAATGCTCAGGCTTCACCACGGCAGCCTCAAACATCCATCACCCGCCACGAGGAAACATGGGCTAGTTTCTTCACAGTTTCCAGGGCAGCCCCCATCACATCCCC
Source organism: Capronia coronata CBS 617.96 (assembly GCF_000585585.1). Classification (NCBI taxonomy): domain Eukaryota; kingdom Fungi; phylum Ascomycota; class Eurotiomycetes; order Chaetothyriales; family Herpotrichiellaceae; genus Capronia; species Capronia coronata. The sequence goes on along the minus strand of NW_006912896.1, from coordinate 1,099,361 downwards.
TTCACCCTCCAGCGAACTCGAGCCAAAGCCAAATCTGGCTTAGCCACGACGCCAAAATAAAATCTCCACACCATCTGCAGCCTTCGTGCTTCATCACCTGCAGATTGCAGGTCTTGTGACCGAAAGGGCTGCCAAAACACAGGGAAGATGGCTTTGTCGCCCAATCAGACGGTGGAAGAGGTGGTACCAAGCGAGCGAAAACAGCAAGCGTACCTGCATGGGCCTCATGTGGCACGGCGGGCGCCGGCTGTTGTGCGGTCGATCGCTGCAGTGTTATTCGGCGCACCATTGGCATTCTCCGGGTCAGCATTTGGGCCGGCGTCATGCACGCCATCCTCCTGGCTCCCCGGACACCAACAAAAGCAGCAAGTCACTTGGCCCGATTCGTGGGGTGGAGCGGAACCTAAATCAATCTGCCACGTCAACGACGCCGGCGGACTGCCGCCAAGGCTGCGTTTGCGCTCTCCGAACGAATGATTTCGTCTTCAAGGGATGGAAGCTGATTTGCTGCTGTTAGACGTCATCCAAAGATCCGGCTAGTATGGCCGTGCGGCATGAAAAACAACCCCTGATCAAACCGCTCCGAAATGCGCCAAAAGGAGAAATGTGGTCGTAAGAATCCGCTCAGAAATGGAAAACAAGGGAAATCATCACTTCGTTATTTCAGCATCGCAGCCATGCCCATTTCATGCACGGCGACTGCGACTCGCTTTGGCGTAGGCTTCAGGATGCTTTTTCTCGGCCTTGGCCTTCATCGAACTGGCGCAGGAAAAGTAAGCATTCTGAACGAGAACCGCTCGACAGCCACTCATTTGCGGACTTACGAGATCTTTTTGGACGTGTAATCAAGGTCTCTGCGTGCTTCGCGGGCCGCTTCGACGCCTTCCGCAAAGTTCACCCTCGCGGTTTTCAATCGCCTTTGCGCGAGGGCTCGTAATTCTTGCAATTCTCGCTCCTTGGCATTGAGCTGACCGGAACTGCTTCAAATCAGCAGATTGTTTCGTATTTCGTACGCGACAATGAAGTACTCACGTCTGGGCCTGTTGGGCCAGCGAGCGATCCATGCGAATGGGATCGAAAGCGTTGTTCATTCTCTCGCTGAGGATGTCAACGACATCAACTCCGGGAGGAGAATTGTAGGAGTCATAATCGCCGCTGCTCAAACTCGGGGCATAGTCACAATTGCTGGATCTGGCCGAGTAAGAGCCGGCAGAGATTCGACTTCCACCATAAGATGTGCTGGTGTCGGGCAACTCTGGTGGGGAGGCGGCAACTTTGGAAGAAGGGTAGCTATAAGTGGCAGTCTTGGGAACGATGATGGGCAAAGACTTCTGGTGAGGAGCATAGCTGCTAGGATGACGAGAGGTGTAGGTGGCCATCTTGGCAGGTAGGTAGTATCAGAAAGGGGTCAAGGGGTAGTGGTCAAGTACAAGTCAAGATATGACTGAGGGCTCACGTAAGGTATGAGTGGACTTGGACAGGTCACGGAATGGGTCTTCTGCTCTGGGAGAGGAGTGATAAGAAAGGAAGATGGAGGAGGGAGGGCTTCGAGGACAGATGAACGTGTTTATATAGGCACACCGGCCCCTGCTCTCATCGCAGGGGGGTAGAATTGCCAACTCACACCTACCAGGAGGTTGACCAATATGATGGCAAGTAGAAGGACTCCGTGTTGTCATGAAGAGCCATCGACCCCGCTCTGGAGGCAGGATGAGCAGGAAAGTAGGACCAAAGTGAGGAAGATTGCGAGGCAGGGTCGGCTCTGTCCGTGGCCTTCCGCCCGGCAGAAGGGAGGACAGCAATCGCCGGTGTGGATGGCCAAAGAGAGCGGAGAGTGGCCCTCCATGACACGAGCGGCAGCATTAAGTCAGGGTGGGATGATAGTCTCAGCTGGAGACCGAGCCAGGCCAGGGAACGGGAAGCCGCCGTTGATCATTGGGCCGAAGGGCCATTTTGCCCTTCCTTGGACTCCTTAGTCGCGGGATCTAGGAGCGAGACGGCGGACGGGAGTGGCTGTCCAGGGAGCGAGAACGGCGAGAAGGGTTGACGGCGTTGAGCAGGGGATGTTGGCTTCTTCTGAACGCAAGGCGTCACGACCGGCCTGTGAGCGGGGGAGCGACGAGATAGGGAGCATGGTAAACAGGACCATCAATGGTATCTGGAGGGCATGTTTGTCTGAGATTGTAAACCGAACAATGCTGGGTATTGGATGTCATATCACTGCAATTGTGGATTTTTTTACGCCCCGGCGTGCGGATCAGGGTCAGAAAGGTCGGAGTGACCAGCAGGTGAAGCAGCAAGGAGCTGGGTCAGGAAATGGTCAAGCGTGGGAGGAATCGTTTGGATGACTGTGTGGAACATGGGTTCGTAGGATGGCTGAGGTATGGTTTGGTTGGTCTTTCGGCATGGAGAGGGGGGATACGTCGGTAGTGGCTCGGTCGGTCGATACAAGACTACCAAGCAGAAACACCCCGGTCAGCAAGGAGTGATTGTGAAGGATGACGAGTTGGGTGTCGACCGATGGCTGTTGGTTCTGAAACCGTGGTGGAGGGGTTTGTGAGTAGAGTAAGGTATATCATTGTGTGTAAGAGATTGTCTGGGAAGGATGAGGGCGCCTGGCTTAATGGATCTGAGGAGAGCGCAGCTAGAAGTAGCGGTGATGGTTGTTGTAGTGGTGGCTCTGTTTGAGTCGCGGTGAGCGTTCGCAGTACGTACTCGTCTGTGGGGAGGAGGTGGAATAGATGCGGATGGCGCAGTAAGAACTTCGGAGTGTACCACGCAGGTAGAATACCTTAGGTATGATATGCGTCTGCCAATGTCCCATGAACTGTCGACTGCAGTGCCAGTGCCATGTGTGCAAGGAAGATGCCAGCCCTATGAACGACCTCGCCCCGTGGCAGGACCAGGTATGTCATGCAGCGCAGCGCAGGCACAGCAGGCGGTCGACTCCCTTGGACTTTGGCAGTACGTAGTACCTCCTAACCTTATGGCCCCTAGCCGAGAGCACCCTTATGATACCTAGGACCCCTGAACCAGTAAGTTATGTAGGCGGTGAACAACTGGCACCTCAGACTTGAAGACTGCGCTCGGCAGAATACCTATCTCATCTCCCAAATCTTCGCCTCACCAAAATGCAGGACTTTACACGGCCACTGTCATAGCTACACACTGCAGTCAACAAAATCAATGCTTCATCTTCTTCATCTTGATGACTTCCATTCATACATTACGTACCGTACCTACCTCATGTACCCAAGGTACCCAGTACCTAAGGCATTCTCGCTGCTACTGTTCCTGTACTGCATTAATTACTGCCTGAGTACCTAATGACCGACCACACCTGCCAAATACCTGCCTGAGCACCATTCAGTACAGGCAACCCAGTAGTAGCCTTAGCCATATGGACCTTTGTTCCTACCGCCCGAAACTCCTCCTTGCAGATAACAATCTTGGAACCTTTGCGACATGCCGGCGCCTGTTGGGCAACCCATCCGGCCCTCCATCAATATGAAGTCGACAGTCCTGGTCAGGATCAACTCATTTCCTCATGGTGGGATATACCGTCCGTCCCTTTTGTTAGTCGGCTGGAGAATATTTTGGCCCCTCTACCTGTTCATAAGGGTCATCGTGATTCCCAACTCCGAAAGCGATCAAGCCCATCCGATTCGACTTTGCTCCATTAACCCCAGAAACCCATTGCTGATGCATACTTGCTCGGCCCCAAAAAAAAGAGAAGGCCCCTTTAGCCTTCTGTTGGACTCATCCTAAAACCATCCTGGCTAACCGAACTCGCACAATAAGCGCAGCACCAAAATGTGCAATAACGCCAGTTTCAACCATGCGCTCTTCTGGCGAGTACAGGCGCAAACCTCCGTATCGCGATGCTCTTCCCATACGGAGCTCCCTGTACACCATGAAAGAGATCTCGTCTCCCTCCCTCCCGTCTCTGCCCATCAAGACAGAGGCCTGTCACGTAAGAACACGTGTGGCACGCTGGGATCCAGCAGCGTCATCATCATCGTCCCCAGCACATTGAAATCCACCGGCTTGGTGAGATAGTCTGTAAACCCTGCGTTCGCGGCCGCCGCTCTCTCTTCAGGCATCGCATTGGCCGTCAATGCCATGATCGGCATTGTTGGATACCCGTGGCTTGCTTCCCACGCTCGGATTTCACTGCACGCCTCATATCCGTTCTTGATCGGCATCTGGATATCACAAATAACCAGGTTGTAATATCCTGGACCTTTCGCTAGGACCATGTCAACACACTGCTGTCCATCTTTGGCCGAATCATTCTCCAGCGCCACCTTCTTGAGGTAACGTTGGATCACCATTCGGTTCACATCACTGTCCTCCACCAGTAACACCCGGTACTCACGGCCTCCAATCTTGTCCTTGACCAGCTTCGCTATGTGCCGGAAATCGTCGGAACTCGACTGAGCCACCTCTCGCGCCCGATCCTTGCTCAGGTTGCGCAGTTGCGCCGGATCGAAGATCATGGCAAATACGGAAGGCTTGACTGGCTTGTGGATCAGATAGGCCTTGCGCCCACTGGCCGTCAGAATAGTGAAGTCTTCCAAGATGTCGCGCTTCTGGTAGTGGTCGGTGAGAATCACCAACGCCGGAACAACCGACCCGGTCCAATTGATCATGTGCCGCATGAAAAGCATAATGTCCGACGTGGCGGGAATATCCAGCACAATATGCGTGAATGTAGGGGTTGATGGTCCATTCATGAGCTCCAGGAATGTCCCGATGTCCGGGATCGTGGTCACGTTGGCCGCAATCTGGTATGGCACCACGTGCTCAATGTGTTGTTTGATGGCTGTCCTTGCGTGCTCGGCAGGACAAATGATGATTATGGAATATGTCTGTGGATGGGCCAGCTCAGCTGCCAATCCGCTAGCCTGATTGTCACTCTTGCTTCGCCGATATGTCGGAGGCGACGATACCAATTTGGTGGCCACTAGTTCTTGTTCGTTTGGACTGGGAATCACTTCACGCGAGGGCGCGGATTCCGGAGTTGGCAGTTGGGAAGATGCGGACGATGCACCCACTATATTGCCCGAATCCGACCGCGTGTACATTGTAGAGCTCTCAGATGGCAGAAGAGGCGGTGAAACCACTGGCGGTGATGGCCCAGCCGGTGATGGCAAAGTCACCAGCTGAGGAGCGGGTGAGCTTGTATATCGCGAGAGACCTGGCGTCTGGATGATCCCTTCCGTAGGTGTGAAACCCCTAGAGGAAGCAATGGTAGGTGTCTTGTTGTCCGATCGAGATCGCGGGTTTCCTGCTGTGAGTGCATTGGACTTCTGCTGCCCGGGTCGCAGCATGGCTGAAGGAGCAACGTCGGACCCAGGCGGAGCAACTTCCACTTTGATGTAAAAGCTGAACGTGGATCCCTCGCCCGCCTGACTTTCCACGGACAGCTCGCCGCCATGCATTTCAACAAGTTGTTTGGATAGAAACAGTCCCAGCCCCGAGCCTGCCTCATGATTGCTTCCACCTCCAATCTGCCCGAACTGTTTGAATAGTCGCTTGAATTCGTTCTGGTTGAACCCACGCCCGGTGTCGACCACGTCAAATGAAAGCAGAGCCGATGATTGTGGCTTGTCTTCTTGGCGAGGCGTTGCCTCCTCCCGAAGTGAACACCTCATGTACACCTCGCCTTGCTCCGTGAATTTGACCGAATTGCCCAACAGGTTGAGCAGTACTTGCCGTACTCGGAAAGCATCGCCCTTCACCATTGAGGGAACGTTTGCGTCAAGAGAATAGTTGAGTTCCAGACCACGTTCTATGGCGCGGGATGAGACCGTGTCTATGACCTCCTCGCATAATGTGCGCACGTGGAACCATTTGGGGAGCAGCGTCATCTTTCCGGCTTCGACTTTGGTCACGTCGAGAATATTGTCGACCAGCTCCCTAAGATTGTTGGCACTGTTTTGAATGGTGTCGACAGTCCGTCTTTGATCATGGTCGAGGGTGGATTCAACCAGCCAAGGCATGCTACCCAAAATGCCGTTCAAGGGCGTCCGGATCTCGTGAGACATATTGGCAAAGAATTTGGTTTTGGACTCCATCTCAGAGTGCACTTTGTGGTTGGCTTGGTTCAGCTCCCTCTCGAGGTTTTTCCGCGTCTCAATATCGGTGCAGGTGCCATACCAGGAAGCCCGACCACTCTGACTCTGCCACAGCCCGGTGTCCACCCGGGAAAGTCGCACAAGGAACCATCGATATTCGCCCCCCTTGGATCTCAACCGAATCTCGGTCAGATAAGACAGGCGGCCATTCTCATCTTTCTCCACTAGAACCGACCCCTGCTTGATCATGGCATCGAGCGAAGACGGGTCTGGCGAAAACAAGCTCTTTTGCGCCGGCAAAGGTGGGGCCACCGTTCGATTGGAGTCACCAGAAGAGTCCGTGTGACTGCCCGGCGTAGATGACCTTGCGATTGCCGCAACGTCACCGGGCGACAGAATGCCACATTTGTGCAAGTCGTCGCGGTGGACATGCTTAGCAAATCCGAGGCCACGGGCATCCTCCAGTGTCTGGCCGGAATATGCATGCCATTGTTGATTCACAGAAACAATGCCGTCTCCTTCGATGGCCTCGAACAGGACTTGTGGAATGGCGTCTGCCAATGCACGGAGTTTGGTGTCGCGGGCCATAGTTGCTTCTTTTTCACTCGCCTCCAAGTTCTTCATGTACTGCTCGTGCACGTCGAGAAATGACCCGATCCAATACAAAAGTCGACCATTGTTGCTGAGGAGGGTGCTTGCCCGGAAGACAAACCATCGGTAATCACTGTCGCTATTAAATCGCCTGACACGGATATAATGAGTGAATTGGCTGCCAGTTTTTAGTGCATCATTCCACAGTTTGACCAGGCCGTTTCTGTCTGCCGGGTGCACATTTTTCCAGGGGTCACGAACCCGACCTTCTCCTTGGCTTCTAAAGGCGTCGAACTTCCGGTTGGTCCAGACCAAGTCTCCTGTACCAGGTTTGGCAAGGAACAACTGTAGTGGCACCGAGTTGAGCATCAGCGACGATATTAGTTCCGGTAACGGTCTCTCGTCGTCTTCTCTGCTCTGGCTTTCCCGCCGTGGCAGCTGCCTCCGACCACTGGGATCGAGTCTGTCGTAGGAGAGAGTCCAAGACGAGTCTCCCATCTCAGTCTCTGAAGCATTGCTCGCCGATCGAGTAGTCACTGGACTTTGTGGCTCTGGCTGGCTTTTTGCCATGTTTGCACTGGCCTTTCTGTTGCCTTGTTTGGCACTCGATTGCGGCTTTTCAGACGATCCCTTCGTCTGCCCCGCCTCATCCCTATTCATTCGCTGGCCTGGAGTCAGAGGCTGCTGGCTCGACTTTTGCCTCCGCACAGAGAAATAGCTGTCGATCATCTCAACTCCAGACCTCCCCGGTGTCGGTGGGTGACCTGGACTGAGGCCGAACTGATCCATAAGCGGCGTGTTTCCGACCGAACTGTAGGGGCTTTCATATTTCCACGTTTTTGACTTCTCTTTGTCCTGGGCAACCTGTCCGCTCAGCTCTGCAACCAATTCCAATTCAGAACCCTCGTCGGAGAACGTGCCTCCCAACCCAAACGCTGCTTCGTGTCGACTCCCTGGGCTGCCACGCAATCGGGCCTGGAGAGCGCTATATTGCTGCGCAAGAGAATATGAGCTTGCCAGATGTGGGATAAGGGCCTCCAATGAACGCCGTAAACTACGTGGATAAGGGTTCAGGTGTGACAAGAAAGACAGGATGGCTATCGGAAAACGGAGGCTCGACGGCAATTGCCCCCGTGACAGGACCGGCTGAATGAGTGGCAGATGGACTATCGTCCTTGACATATCTGCACCAATTGCATTCAATGACTGGTTGGCGCTGTTAGCATAGTCATAAGCGGGAGGATTTTGCTCAAACGCGGTCTCGTCAATCGACGCTGACGGTTGGACAAAGAAAGGCGACTCCACGGGATCAGGGCGTGCCGCAGGTGAAGGGGCAGGACTCTGCGACCACGGAGAAGGCTCCGGTTGTTCAAATTCATCAAACGCGCGGACTTGACGCGTTGAAGTTTGTGAACCTTCAGTCCTCGGGGTCATTCGATCGTCGAACCCGCTAGGGGTAGATGGCGCGCTGCCCTTATCGCCGTATCCTCTGATTGTCGGGGACTTGCTCGGTACTTCCTCTGTATATGCTCTGGTCAAGACTACTGGCTTCCTCTTACCAAACAGGGAGACGACCCCAGTGCGAACCAAAAGAGGGTCAGGTTCCACCTCCAATGGCTGGATGGATCGATGCACATGGCATCGTAGTGTAGAAGACCCAGAACCTGAAGAATAGTATTGTCCCTTGAACATGGGCTCAGATTCGGCCGCTGAGAGCGTTAAAGGTGTTGCCGCTTGTCGTGTCAACCGGGGCAGGATGGCCGAGGCCAAGGATGCCACCTGCTCATCTTGTTCCTTGGGGATGCTGCTGTGGGCCCGAACAGGAGCAGCAGGTCTTTGACGCGAAGTTCGAAGAGAAGAATCTGGAGCAGGACCGGCAATAGAGTGTCGGGACAGTAGAGGTGGCCGACGCGCAGACGCAGAACTGACATCGGTAGGCATCCTGCTCGATGGCTCTGGCCGCCTGCCCGTAGAGTTGACGTCAACTTCGGACGATGCGAGCGAACCGACCCGGGAAGCTGGCACTCCATCAGTGCCACAAACGTTATAAGTGGCCTTCTGACCCCAGGGAACATTCTCCAGATCTGTAATGTCACCCGGTATGGCAAGCGAGGCGCGTTCAGCACCGTACGCCTCTGAAAGTATCTCCGTCACGTTGACCCACCACATGTCCAAGCCGGGCTCAGCATTCAGCATAAGAATGATGTCGTATAGATCCGGGGTGGGGAAGTTGGGGTCTTCGGGAAAATCCGCACTGATGGGTGTTTGACCCAGTGGTGTACTCATGCCGGAGGCAGATTTGAGGGGTTGGGCTGCTGCTTGGGGGGTTGACGACGGCTCCCTGCTGGATACGGGTTCGTTGGTCGGTGACAACAGTGTAAACGGCTTATGGGACGGACCCGACCGCTGGCTGACACCACGATTCAATTTCAAAGACATCCTGGGGAAAGGATATGAAGGCGTTCTGATGGTGCCCGGAGTCGTGTCAAAAGCCGCCTTGATTGTCCTGGCGGAGTCCGTGGAAAGAGTTCCAGTGTTGACAGATTCATCTGAGCTGGATTCTGTATGGATAAGAGTCGCTGGCCGCTCGGGGGTTTCATCTCGTTTCGCAAGATCGGGCGAAGAGTCAGAAGTCGCAGCGGCGCGCTTCTGGTTTTTCTGGGCCAGAGCAGCACTCATTCTACGTCGCATAGCCTCCAGTCCACCAGAGTTTTCACGCGCCAGCTGATTGCTGACCCGACCGTGGACAAGCGGCGAGTGTGTGGTCGTGGTTGGGGGGGTCTTGCCACTCCTGTTTCCCGACATACTTTCTTCTTTGTTCTGGTCGGACGACCTGCGCTCTACACGAGGTGAGGAGGAGTGGCCATGTTGTGGCAATCCAGCACTAGCCGGTTTGGTGGACTTCATTGCGGATGCAGACACGTCCAGCTTCGGTGTCTGCAACCTATAGGCAATCGACCGGTAGTCATGGAGAGAGGATGCGGTGGTCTTGGTGGCAGGGCGGACGACAATAATGCGACAGAGGCGTGAGTGTCAAGCTGCGACGAAAACGACGTCTTAAAAAACGGGTCTGGTCGTGGCACGCATCATGATGGAGGAAGACGTTCTAGCGAAAAGAATGCGTGGGTGCTGTCGATGGAGCGAGGAAGAGGTACTCGGTGTGGGTACTTTGGATGAAGACGTAGCGTGAGCTGAGCGAGCGGGCAACCAGGCAGGCGACGATCGATGGACAGCCGCGTGATACAAAGCGGTTGGTAAGTGAACGAAAGAAACGGACGGGTGTTGATGGTGTGTGTTGCAGGTTGCTGGTTGGACTGGTGGTGTGCGCAGTTTGGGCAGAAGAAGGGTAGATGTGCAGTCCGACTGTAGGTGAGTAGTAGTCAGTGGTAGTGCGTTGAGGTAGAAAGGGCTCTCTCTGTGGCATCTGCCACAAAGCAATTGGCACTACGTAGTGAGTGGATGGATGGATGACTTTACAGGAGCCAGTGGCTTTTTGGCTGGTAACCGTGACAGGAGGCGTGATGACGTCGATGTGGGTATTCAAGTTCTTCTTTCACAGCCCGGCACAGGTTCCGTGGGCGCCTGGTTAACTAAGGTACCTAGGTACATAGTTAAAGAAGGCACCTATAGGCGCCCACCTGGTGCCTAACAGCAATTACAGTGCCCCTTGTTTCTCGAGTGACCAGTCTATACTAGTACTTCTAGAGATATATTCAGGTATAGGTACTAAGTTTCCTTGGAGCCTTGAACTTTATGGGGTACGCCCAAGGCAGCCTGCCTATGTACAGTGTCCTAACGTGATCTAAGGTAGTACATCTACAGGTACCTTAAAGCTCCTGGCCACTGATATCCGGCACCTACTATAGGTACCAAATAACAGTATGCTGTTCAACATCCATTTCCAAACTAAACACTCCCTTACTACCTATTACTCTGTCGTCCATCTACAGGTCCGCTGCAGTGTTACCAACGGGGCCTTTTGATGAAGATATTATTTGTTGACGATCGCCCTCCATCTCAAGGACAATTTGGCATTAGCCTGACGCCGATCCTGTATACTAACTGCCTCTTCCGGAAATCATCCCCGCCAATTGAGAACTACTAGTACGTACTAGATGGAACTTCCAAAGGCTCGCAAGAGACAGAGAGAGAGACAGTCTGGTTTCGTGCAGTACTACTACGTACTATGTGAATATCAAGCCGACCGAGCACCTGGTAGAACTTCTGACCAAGGTAGTCCCTGCAGTACTACCTATTGTCAGTACCATCAACGTGCAGTGTGACAATAGGTCTGGATCCTCCTACCTAGGTACCTACCTACCAGTGGTAAGTAGGTATCCTGCCCACCATTGCTACTTGCACTCAGATGATACCGTGCTGTGCAGTTCAGTTGGCATCCTGCTACTAGTAGTATCGGGAGTTCCGTGCCAGTGCCAGCCCATACAAATGTGTCACACGGACAGCCTACCAGGTAGTACAAAACTACCTTATTAAGCTTTGCCTGTTCGATGGCACCTGCAACGCATCGAATCAGGACAAGAGGACAAGCCGGCCATGTCCTCCTTGGGACGGGCTCCTGTCCTTTTGTTTCATTGCTGTCGTTATAAGCCCCTGTGAGGGAATTCTATGTCTGCTTGCCATTGATTTTTTGAGACCTTGACACGTCAATCTCCTTTTGACTCCAGCTTGGCCTTACGCTCCCAAAGTCGATATCAGTCAGGCTTTTAATCGACCTTGATAGATCGATAGATCCGATGCACGAATGCGTATGATGCAAAGAACCCGATAGTCCCTGTGGCAAGAGTCAGTTTTGGTCACTCACGGGCCAGGAGAAACGACAAGATGTCACTCACCGCTAAGCACAAATACCAGGAAGCTGATGAGCGCAGAGTAGCCCACATAGAGGACTGCCCCAGTAAAGCCGCCGAAGCTAACCCGAGTCGCCCAGAACCCCAAGGCGTTCAGGAAAACATAGCCTCCCGTCATTCCGGCCCCGAAGAACGCCCTCCACTGCCAGCGATAATCTTCCGCACAAAGGAGGAAATACACAAGCAGGACGGTTGTGCATGCCGAGGTCAGCACCATCAGCGCATAGCAGATGAAGAGGAACCCAAACATATAATAGATCTTGCTCGTCCAGAGCGAGGTCATGATAAAGTACAGCTCCACAAAGATGGCGCAGAAGGGGAGAATGCCGGTCAGAAGAAGCGAGGGCAAAGGTCGGAGTGACCGCGCAGTCGGTGGGATCTGTCGCGGGATCTGATTGATCCGTGTTGGCGGTTCGATGCCCGCCTGCTTGAAACCATACCACGAACCAGCCACACTCAAAGGGACACTGATCAGAAACCATATGGCTATGATGGCGAGCATGGTCGTGAAGGGAACAGCTCCACTCGAACCTTTGGCCCAAACGAAGAGGTTGAGGAGGAAAAAGGTCCCGAACACAATGCCAGGCACAAACAGTGGGGTCAGCACAATGTTGAGTTTCCACTTCTCTCCGCCAAAGCTCTTGTAGACGCGGGCAGAGACGTAGCCCCCAATACACCCAAAGAGCGTATAGAGGAGTAAACCGATTGAAGTGAGCCACCCCCGATTGGAGGGGGACAGAAAGCCCAGCATGGCAAATACCACCGTCACTCCTGTCATGACGAAAAGCTGGGCTCCGTTGCCGAGAAGGACGCTCAGCATGAGAATGTGACGCGGGCTACGGAACACGTCGCCGTGTACCAGTTTCCAGCCGGAATCTTCTTGAATATCGTCTTCCACAGCAGAGGTGCCCGAAAGATCATCCAGATTGATGTTGTCCAACCGATTGTACCTCGCGATGTCCTTGTGAAGAGCCCTGACCAGAATTGTACTCACCATCCCAACCAGGAAGACGACGAATATTGTGGAATTGATCAGGGAGAACCAGTGAATCTTAGGGTCAATGATGTGGAGGTATTTGTCCCATCGAGTTGCCCATGCAGTGTCAGAAGGACGCCAGTAAACGCTGTATGTGTATGTGACCTTGGTCCCACCCGCCTCGTTGAGCACGACCGGCCCCGAATTCACCGCACATTCACCCTTGCCCTGACCTAGCGGTTTTGAGTCGGCATACGACTGTGGCTGGACCAGAACGCCGACCACGCGGTATCTGGTACCTCGCAGTCCCGCCTGATGATAGTCGATGATGATATCCCAGTGATTGTGTAGAACTTTTGTGCCATCTTCTTTGACCTTGCCCAGCGGGAAACCCGGACTGGAGAACTGCTCATGAGTGAGAGGATCTTCCCTGAGCTCCGCGGCTGGCAGTCCATCGACCAGCAGGTTAACATTGTAAGCCTCTCTTATCCTGGCGTTGACGAATTTGGTAGCCACCGCATCGAATTCTTCGCTCTCACATGCCATCTTGCAGGTTTCATTCTGTCCCATACGCAGTTCGAATGGAGACGTCTGGATGCGATCACCAAAGATTATACTCCCCAGTGACTCGCGCACTCGCTGCGGCCCCTTGTCCGGTCGGCAGAAGCGGAATGCAGGATGGTAATAGTCGTAAGAAACAACAGCATGAATTTGCTCATCATGCCGCGAAATCGAAGGAGTCAACGCATTGACGGTGAGAGGGACTCGGTCGCCGGCCGAGTACGAGGAGGGTGCGACACCGGGAAGATAGAAAGCTGTAGCCTCTTTCAATAATAAACAGCACAGAAGTGCCAAAGAAAGTAACGGGGCCATATGTACAGAGCGTAAGAGCGTCCGACCGCTCTCGGGGAATGCCGTGTCGACAAAGACAAAAGTACTCGTCGAGCGTTACAGCAATCCGAGCCAAGGGCAATAAAGGACGGCGTGAAGAGGGTACGATGTCACCTCCGACTCATGGTGCCCGCAGCCAATTTGAAGTTCAATGGAATGACTAAAGGAAGAGTCTGTATTGTCCAGTTGCGACAGAGGAGAACTGAAGCCGATTTTTAAAAGGAGCTAGGAGTATAATGGAATATCACATCTGATCGAGGAGTACAAGTGGCATTTCGTCGAAGCTAGTTCGGTTCATTCGACAGCACGCGCGTTGCTCCATCCGTGCCTGACAGGCGCTGCGGGGAGTCACTGCGGCCTGATTGGTTGATTTGGCAATAGCAAAGGACATCCCGATCAAGAAGTCCATCGTTCAGATATCTGTTTCAAGCCGAAGTACTACTAAATTCCTGCTATACTTGTGTTTTCAATACTACCTACTAGGAGGTACCTAGGTATAGGTAGCAACTGGTCTAGCCAGCCCTGGAGGCTGACACAGGTATTCAAGCTTGCAATTCCGCGTTCACTCTTGAGGCTGTCTCGCTGCGCTCACCCCCGACCGTCACCTCGTTCATTCAGGATCGTGCCATCATCATCAGTTCCAACATCATGTTGTCAACAGGCTGCGGAAGTCAGGCTACCAATCCCTAACACCATGTTCTTGCATGCATCCAACATATAGGCAGATAGGACATAGACCAACCCATACAAGCCAGATCATACAAGTCCGTCATAAAGCGAGAGCGCTGACACAATCGTCTCATCCCTTTTACTGCCTTCCTTGAACTCGGCCATGTCGAGGCTTCCATTCTCGTCTTTGTCCATCATTCTGAATATCTTCTTCACCCTCTTCTCGGGCGTATCTTCGTCTTCGGGGAGCTTTACCATCGATCCCACCTTTGAGCACAACGGTTAGTCTCCGAGCATGAGTAAAAGTGCCAAAGCCTCACCATTTTATAAATGGCCTCCACGATCGCCAGCATCTCGTCGTAGCTGATCTTGCCGTCGCCGTCAATGTCGTACAGTTGGAATGCCCAATCCAGTTTATCCTCCATCTTGCCACGACTGGTCACGCTGAGAGCGCATATGAACTCCTTAAAGTCAATGGTCCCACTCTTATCCGAGTCAAAGACCTTGAAGACGTAGTCTGCAAAGGAACTCGGGTCACCGAAGGGGAAGAACTGTCGATAAATCTTCTGGAACTCTTCCTTGGTTAACGTGCCCGACGGGCAGTCCTTGAGGAAACCTGCGCATTCATTTCAGCCGCGAACCTGATTTCTATTCGCCCCAAAGCTGCCTTACCCTTGTACCATTGTTGGAGCTCCTTCTTGTCAAAATGCGTCGACTTTTGCAACTCCTCCAGTTGTTGCGGCGACAGCTTGGATTGTCTAGATAGAGCTGCGAGTCAGTATGGGATTCTTGGTGGTGGTGCGCCCCTTGTGAGCACGGTGACCCTCACTTCTGACCCATCACGGCAGCCCAGCTCGGGCCCAACGGCCACTCGTAACGATAATTTCAGGACAACAGCGTCGAGAGTGCAAAATGTCCGTCAGGTTTGGGCAGACCGCGACGACTTGGGAGACAATGGCAACTGCGGCGCCGAACTTAATGTGTTCGGCTAGGAAGGCGATTCTGGGTCGTGTTGGTATGCACGAAGCGGTATTCCGAACTGTTCGAGGCACGAGTTCCACACAATATCGCGTCTCTAGGCTGGTGGAAAGACAAAGCAGAACCAAGCATCGCAGCCTTCGAGTTGGTTGCAGGCTAGACACGATGAGTTTCACCCCGGCGCCCTGAGGCAGTTAGCGGGGGGCGCGGTCCGAGGAATGACAAAGCCGCGTTCCTTCGGCGGAACTCGAGCACTGCAGGTGGCGCAGCGGTACTACACACGTATTACTACCTTATGTAGGTAGGGAGGATGGCACTGTTAGCCACAACCAAATTCTGAATTATTGTTATGTCGTGCACAGGGATGTTTTGGTCTAGAACCTTGACTCTCACAAGACCTGCGGATGCTGGGAGCGATCCCCAGCTAATAGTCGTTGTTGATCACCACGAAAGACCATCCCGCCAATTCCGTGTTCCCAAGCCTCTATTCTAACAAAGCCGCCTGGTTGGTGTAGAGCACATCAACCACATTGCTGAGCTTCTCGATCGTCGCCAACGCAGCATCGTAGCCAGTATCTCTGTCGACCTCTTCGTAGACAATCAGACATCCTTCGCCCTGATCTAGCACACCAATAATGACCTTGTCCAGAATCATTTGAGACAGTTTTCTTTCAACCTGCTGTGTGTCCAGACCAACCATCTTTGCGATGTGGTCAATTTCCACCCGACTGAATGGCTCAATGACCTTGATCAGATTCTGCTCCAACATTGCATCATACAACCGTCGCAGATGGTTTCGAATAAACACGTCGCTGCCCAACTCGTAGCGATAATTCGACAAAGCTTGCTCGTATTCCTCAAGGGATCGGTTGGCATGGGCTTTGGCAACGGCTTTCATAGCCTCCAAGCTCGTCCCAGCATACTTCTGCGCCTGCTTCGAAGCCAGTATAGAGTTAACGTCGTCTACCAGATTCAACATGATCTTGCAAAGCAACATGTACTGCAATGCCGACGTGGCTCGAGCGGTATCGTCCTGAGCATGATATCCTTCCAGCGCCTCGATGAAATACGAAAATGCGGTGTTGAAGTCTTTGTCCTCGGCGTGCAGCATGCCACTCTGCATATCCAGTCCTGCTTGCAGAAGTGGTGGGGTGTAAACCGACGCAGCAGATGTTCTTGCTGAAGTCAGTGCAGCTCTGGCTTTGGCTTGATTGGTGAGAGCATGGTAGACGCGGGATTCCAGCAATTGCACCTCTACAAGAACAAGCTTATCATCGAGCCGTTTGAGCTCCCGCAACAGACCATTGATCAGTGTGAGGGCGTCGTAATACGCCTGCTTTTGCATGTAGAGTCCGACAAGTCTCGTTTCGAGGTTCTGACGGAGGAAGGATCGCTTTTCCGCATTCGCCCAGTCGATACATGATTTGGTGGTCGCGATTTGAGTCTCTAGAGAGTTGGGGATCTCTGCGAGGAAGTCAAGTAATTGCCGAACTGATTTCAGTCAGCAGAAGTTACGCAGCGGCGGCCATGATGGACATACCAAGTTTGGCCGTCTTCGCTTTAGCAAAGGAAGACAATGTGGACCTGCTGGTCTTCACCAGCTCTGCGAGATCGTCTAAGCGCTTGGTATCCTTATAGAGTTCTCCCAAGCCGACAAGGGCGTTCTCGTAACTCTGCAAAGCGGCCTGGTTGGAACCTGGTGACTGTGCCAGAACCTCTTTGTAGATGCTCTCTGCTTGGGCTGGATCGGTTTTGGCCAGCTTTTTGGCCTCCGTGATTCTGGCCTCACTCGACGGCGGAGGTGCCATTGTGGAAGTGACTTTGGAATGTGATGGTCGACAAGTAGTAGAGGAGGCAGAGAGAGTGTGATGGGAGTTGACGCCGGTTGCGGAATTGCCTAATAGTACGATGGGGATAAGGCTACTCAAGGACGACGCAGATGCAGATGCACTGGCAGGATATCCAAACGCGGTTCGGTGGACGCAGCGGTAGTAGTGGTTTCTCAGCCACTTGGAGCAGAGGCAGGCACCATCGAATGACGCCAGGGTCCAGAAGTTTATTATTTGCTGCATTAACATTGCGGGTGGCTTCTGCGCTCTCCACAAAAAAGTTCGCTGCGTTGAAGTTCACCATCCATCATCCAGCAGCAGTCTCTTTCTCGGTCGCAAGTTTCGGCTACAACTATCCTTCTCATCGGGATGCTGTCGTAATCATGGTATGTATGCGTCAATCCTGCCACAGAGATTGTCTGGCGACTAACTTCGGGGCAGAAGATAAAGTCTTTGACGAGACCGTCCGCGCCTCCGGGCGACGGGGCTGTTCGCCAGCCTCGAAACCTCGATCCTGCTCATCATCCCTTCGAACGCGCCCGAGAGTATACGAGAGCCCTCAATGCCGTCAAAATGGAACGTATGTTTGCTTCCCCCTTTGTGGGGCAATTGGGTGAAGGTCATGTGGATGGAGTCTATTCCATGGCAAACGATCCCGGTTCTCTCGAACGATTTGCAAGTGGCAGCGGAGATGGCGTTGTCAAAGTATGGGATCTGACCAGTCGCGAGGAGGTTTGGAGTGCGAAAGCTCATGATAATGTTGTCCGAGGGATGTGTTGGACTCCAGAGCGAAAACTTCTTTCTTGCGCCACGGATAAAACAGTCAAAGTTTGGGATCCTTACAACAGCGAGAAGAGTAGCCTTCCATTGGCAACATATCTTGGACAAGGGGCGTTCACGGACATCTCACATCATCGTGATCTTCCCACCTTTGCCGCTTCATCCAGTTCAATCTCCATCTACGACCTCTCCAGACCATCGTCAGGCCCCAGTCAAGTGCTGCGCTGGCCAACCGCTACAGATACCATCACGGCTGTCTCCTTTAATCAAACCGAAACCTCTATCCTCGCTTCTGCCGCCCTTGACAGAGCCATTGTCTTGTACGATCTACGGACATCGTCACCTCTCTCGAAAGTTGTCCTGCGGTTAGCATCCAATGCGATCTCATGGAACCCGATGGAAGCATTCAATTTCGCCGCAGCAAACGAAGATCACAACATCTATATCTTTGACATGCGAAAACTGGATAGAGCTTTGAACGTCTTGAAAGACCACGTGGCTGCCGTGATGGATGTTGAATTCAGTCCAACCGGAGAAGACCTGGTTAGCGCGTCATATGACCGGACAATCAGGTTGTGGAACAGAGATAGGGGACATTCGAGGGATATTTATCACACCAAACGTATGCAACGAGTCTTCTCGGCTCGTTTCACCGCGGACAACAAATACGTACTGTCTGGGTCGGATGACGGTAACGTGAGGATATGGAGGGTCAATGCCTCGGATCGAAGTGGAGTCAAATCAGCACGGCAACGGCAGAAACTCGAGTATGATCAGGCACTTGTCCGGAGATATGCACACATGCCAGAAATCAGGCGAATAAAACGACATCGACATCTACCCAAGACCATCAAGAAGGCGACGGAAATCAAAGGAGAAGAACTCAAATCTATCAAGAGGAAAGAGGAGAACGTTCGAAAGCATGGTAAGAAGGACAGTATGCCTCGGCATAGTGAAAGAGAAAAGATGATTCTGGGGACGGAAAAGTGATTGACACGCGGCAGACCCGGGGAGGCACTGTCTCTCATGGGTGTCGCTGAATCTTTTTACGCAGCAACGGATCTCGAGTCGCCCGAATCGTTTCGGCTGTTCCACCAATGACCGACTCCGACTTGTCGAATTGCGCGATGACTTGTAAGGACCACCGCATATTACAATTGAGGGAGGTTTACAAGTCGGGGGTCAGTCTTGCCGTCAGCAACACTGACTACGTACGCACAAAGACGGATACTGGCCGCGTCAGGGCCGGTCGCTCCATCTGGGCTTCTTGTCGTGCCCAATGTTGGCAGCCGAGTGGCTCGAAGGGGCCATTGAGCGAGGAGTGAAGAGCGATGGTACGGCATTGCCCAGTACGTCACTGTACGAAGAGATGACCTAGACGGTAGTAGTAGGATGATAGTCATGGCATCCAGAGGCATTGACTGCAAGCCTCAAGATCAAACACCACAGTTAGATTTCAACGATCTACCAAGTGCTTACCATTGTGTATTGTCTCCCTGTGTGCTCTGTGCCTACCTACTACGTACCTACAGAGTAGTGGTGATAGTATGTAGTTGAATTCTGACCAATCACAACATCAATCCCTGGTTCAATTTCTCCACTGGAAACCAAACTCGACATCGAAACTCCAGGTCATGATGTTATACGTGACAAGTCTGGGCAATCGCATGAATACTGTTTAGGCCCCATCATCTCGTGTTCCGGCTGCAGCAGAGTAGTTGCCATTATGAAGATGTGATGTGCACCTAACGCGGTGAGACATCGTTGCTTTCGCACGATCGGTCAGACGGCCAGCACGCGACTCAAATACTGGTCTGCAGCAATTGGAGGACAAAGAGCGCAATTGATGATAATATGCCTCCCGTCGGCAGCAACAGCTCAGCGTTGGACTCGTTCCTGACCGAGATCATCGCGAGCGTCAGAGGCAAAAATGGAGGCCGGATCACCGAGCTCATCCAGCTCGACTTCGACAGCTTGACGCCAGACCGGCAAAAGCCATACGCGGATCTGAATCAAGAGCTGAACCGCAATTTCCCCCCCGCGAATGACGGAGGACTCGTGTCGCGGTGCAGAAATGCTCTCCCGCAAGACGAGTTCGGGACCTTCAGCACTACATTCTCCGAGAGTATCATCCAATATTTTCGGTATCTGCGGGATTTCACGACGGCCGACAACCAGTCCAAAGCGTCCAAAATCAGGCAGTTGACGAGGTGAGCCGATTTGTTCTCGCAGTCTAGTCTATGGGGGCACAATGCTGACCGAGCTTGTAGCCAATGTGTCACTGCGCTCGGAGATTCGAAATATGGAGTGATCATGATACCCATTGTGCTCTCCTTCTCACGTACTCTGGCGATGGTGGCCACGAACTTGGACCGCAACCCGGCCTTGATCCGAGACAGTAATCTTCCTGCCACGCAGAACACGGAAGGCGCTCCAGGGAAAGTCAGCTTCGTGGAAGACGCGGCCAACGTGCTACGGGATGCATTCATCAAATGTTTGGCGGGGAGTCCTGGTGTACAACGAACCAGCAGGCCGTCCGCGGACGACAAGCGCGTGGGAATCTATCTGACGGCCAACTCGTGCCTCAAGCTTCTCATCCAGTGTCGCAAACTGCGCAACGCGCAGCAAATGTTCTCCAGCATTGATGCACAGTCTCCGCCCCTGTCATATTATCCCGCCGCACAGCGAGTCACGTACCTGTACTACCTGGGACGGTACCATTTCGCCAACAACCATTTCCGACGTGCTCAAGCCGTGCTCGAGAAGGCATACGAGCAATGTCACCGCCAAGCCATCAAACATCGACGACTGATCCTGACGTACCTGATGGCGGCCAACATCTGTTTGGGCCGGTTACCCTCGCCGGCACTGCTGTCGCGGCCGGAAGCGTCCGAGATCGGGGCGAGATACGTGCCGCTCTGCAAGATCATCCAGAGCGGTGACTTGGCCCGGTTCCAGCAATACCTAGATCTGGACAGTGATTCGGGCCAATGGTTTTTGAAGAGGTCTGTCCTTCTCCAGCTACAAGATCGATGCGAGATCATTGTTTGGAGGAGTCTCATCCGCAAGACGTTCCTCCTGAGCGGCTACATGGGCGAGGAAAAGAAGGTCCCTTTCTTGAGATTACAAAATGTCCGTCACGTGGCGTCTTGGGCGCTGAAGAGGCTGAAAGACAACGGAGCGGCCAATAGCAACGGGCTACATACGACAAGTAACGGGACAAACTACGTCGATCCGGAGTTTGCAGGCATCGATGCGGCGATCAACGAGACGGGATTTGATCCAGAAAGCGGACAATACCTTGACGAGTACATTGGTCAGCACGTGCCCGCTGTCGACCAACCTGAAGACCCACCTACCATGGCGGAGGTTGAATCTGTCGTTCTCAGTCTGATCCAGCAGGGGCTGCTGAGAGGGTTTGCCCTCCACACGAACCCTCGGTTTGCAATACCGGGAAGCCAGAAGGCCGGAGGGCCGATGCGGGCAGGATTTCCTCCAGTCTGGAGCGTCATCGAGAGTAAACAGACTGAAGCGGCAGTGCCCGGTCTGGTTGAGGAGGCAAACCTTGGTTCGGAAGGAGGACGGGTGGTGCGGATTTTTGGAGCCCGGCCAGCGGTAGCATGAGCTGGCCTCGGAGGTGAAGAGGCCAGGAGGCGAGCGGCACAAGAGCCGCACACGAGTGCGAAGAGACCTGAAGTACAGTGTCTTTCTTCTGAGACGCTGGCCAGGAACATGGTGTTCCTCCTGGTACGAGGGGAAACAGCAAAGCGTGGCCTGAGCATACATGGCTTCCTGGCATGGATGTGCCAGCAACGCAGCAAGTTGACTGGAATGACAACGCCAACCTGGAATCCAATGATTGACTCTCATGTTACCTACCTATGTACTGATATGGCCGCCTTGGTAGCAAGCATCGTACTTCACCCATCGAGCATTTCGAAGCCTGGATATCGAAGTGCCGGCATCCTGAGGTCTCGATCACTACTCTTCGTTGTAGACCCACCGGTCGTCGGGTCCAAGGCCTCTGCATATGTCTTGTACGCATGGAGGCCACTGTTCCTGAATAAGAGGGAATATGAGGGAAGCAAATGTTTTTTTCGGCATCTTCCCATTGTCAAATACGTATTTGAGTAGTGTCCAATTGTCCGCCCCAGCTGCCTGGAACCGACCGGGGCATGAACCAGATAGGAGTCGACATTTGATCCCGCTTCCACGACGAGATCGAGCCCGCCGCCCTCTTCAACCGCGATCGAACTTGACGGGCGCTAGCGTTAGACGATGAGAGGGTGGTGCTTTGGGATAACGGCGAAAGTCTTCAGGTCGTCAACAACTTCATGGAGGGCAGGATGTGAAACAGTCAGATTGCGTCTGGAAGCGATTGCAACTGACACAGTAATAATAGGAACAATTGCTTCATTCCTGTGATCGAGAGAAGGCCGCCAGCATTACAAGACGGCATCGGTAGGCTGCGCTTGGAGACCAGGCACGCTGGAAGGACCGGTAAGTGTCACATTGTCACCTACTGCCACCAAGCTCTGTGCTCTGTCTGTGCTCTACTACGCTCTATTGTTCGGACCGGGGCGGCAGCTACTAAGACCAAATCTGGGTCCAGCCTCCGCGTCAAGTGGTCAAGGGTTAACATGGTGACATCTCGGGAGAGGTACGTACGTGCTACAGGAAATAGACTGCAGTGGCTGGCATCCCAATCACACCCTGGAATCGCAGTCTCGCTCACGGGCCTCACAGGCACATGGCATCTTTTTCAGTACGTATTTCGGATCAGGGAATCAATGTGAGAAGTTTGCCAGAAACACCATTCCATTGCTCTATTGCAAATCCCAGGGGTTGTCCTCTGCAAAATATCACACTAATCAACATTGCCATTGTTGTTTACCGTCATATGGTCAGTTAGGTATCTGTTAGGGCAGGCCAAGTCAACAACCATTACAACCACACAACGGTCATACATCGATCACCACACAGTTACCACCGTGCTATGGTGCATCCTCTTATCTTTGACAGCACCACCCATGCCCAAGGAGGTTTAGAACAGGCCCTAATGATGCGCCCCGGTCAAGCCACGGCAGAAGGAATATGCGAGAGTGGCCAGTCCGGTGCTCGCAGACTTGTCAAGCTTGTCACGGAAGACGCCGAAGCGAACGAAGCATCCTCCAGTGCAGTGTCCACTGCATCTTTCCATCCCATCCAATTCTCTGTTCAGTGTTCATCCTCTATCCATCCTCGACTCCACCATCACCACTCAACTTCAACGCAGCCACCCTCACTCTCTTTTTTCCCCCGAATCTAACTTGTTCCTAGACTCCATACACCCACCGTCCTGGAATCACCTTTTCTGGGTCCGGCGTGCAGCAAGCGTTGATAACAGCGAACCAGCATCGACCCCTGTCCTCGTCGAGCCACCCTCCTTCCCACCAGTATAGCCAACGAGGTCGACCGACTGTTCCTGTTGATACCTTGCTGGTTTCCACTTGGCTCCGCATCGCCTTGTTCACCTCCATCCGCCCATCCTATCACGCGCTCTCAGAATGTCCGCTTCTATCAGTTACGGCGCCACCACCAACAAGAACCATCGGCTTTTGCGACGCTCGTCAAGAGGCCTGCTTCTCCCACACCTACCCTTGCCTGGCTCGCTTGTTCCGTCATGGCAAGCCCATCTCACTATCGGCCTCCCTCCTCTACAAAGTACCAGCCCATCGATTGTCCCCGTCGGCCACTGTTCGTCTACGTTGTATCCTCCTGTCTCCCGAATTTCGACCCAACCGCAGAGCTCTACTTCTCTCGGGCAGCTTGCTAGCATACTGAATTCAAGAGGAGGACTTACAAACATCCGCTCGACTTGTGATCCTGGCACCGGCCCTGCGACCGAGTTGCTGCACACCCTGTGTGTACCGTCAATGGCCTCTATGCGCATTCCGACGAGACATCCCCCGACGAGATCGTTTGAGGCCATGCACAGCCTGCTGAATCAGTACCTCCTCTCATAAACCCACCCATACTGCCTTGCATCCGGTGACCGGAAATCATGCCGGGCGTCAAGATACTGCAATCGCGCATGTATCACGATGTCCCTCCGGACCTCCAGACCAAGTTGGACATGAACCCGACCCTCATAGTGTCATGGTGGTGTACATTGTTCGCTCTGACAGCCATCTTGATCCGGCTACTCGGTCGGTGGGTGCGCACAGAACGATTGTTTCGGGAAGACAAGATCATGTTCTACAGCATCATTCCGCTCATGATCCGCATGGGTTTCGTGCATGTCGTCCTGATCTGGGGAACCAACAACATCAAGGCCGACGGATTGACGCCGCTGGAGATCCGGCATCGTGAGATTGGGAGTAAACTGGTTTTGCCTGCCCGCATCTTCTATGCTGCCTTTATCTGGGTCGCCAAACTCACCGTCCTCGAGTTCCTCAAGCGGCTGATTGGAAAATCATGGGCCAAGTCATACGAACTGGGGCTGCGTTTCATCTATGGCTTTGTCATTGTCACGTATATCGCAGTCGTCATCGCCACTCTGACCGAATGTCAACCCTTTTCACATTACTGGCAGGTCGTGCCGGATCCAGGCCCTCAATGTCGAGAAGGGTTGGTGCAATTGATCGTCATGGGAGTCTGTGATATGGTCACCGACGTTGTACTGATTGCTTTTCCCATCCCGCTTGTCATCCAGTCTCAAATGCGGCTCAGCAAGAAAATATCCCTGGTGGCGCTATTCTTGCTCTCCGTCATCCTGATCGCCATCACCGCCTATCGAATTCCTTCCACGATCTCCCGTCGCTCCTCCCAGCAATACCGATCGTTGTTGGCATCTCTGGAAATCCTGGCTGCGGCGGGTGTGTCCAACGCCATTGCCATTGGCAGTTTCATCCGCGACAAAGGTGTCAAGAAGGCCAAATTCCGCATCGCCTCCTTCGACGAAGCCAGCTCCATGGGCCGCACACCTACCCGGACACGAACTCGATCTATGACCCATCATCACTGGGGGTCTGATGAAGATCTGGCCAGAAGTGTTGGTGTATCATTACCTCCGTTGCTGAGACACGGAACTACGCTGGACCCAAGTCCTCGACCCGCGGAGGTCGCTCTGCCCAACCACAACAGTGACGTGGAGTCTGGTCCTGGTCATCACAACCCGACATTTAGTTTGCGATGGAATTTTGCAGAAGCATCGCGCGAACGAAAGAGAAGGAAATCCATGGAGAGTATGACCAGCACGTCCACCGACATCAAGCTCGAAGACCTGAACAGGCTGGACGCTACAAAGACTCACCCCGACAGGCCAATCAGCCCTGGATACAAGGAGCCCGATACGCCGAGCAGGATAGGGTTCTTCGATGTTGGCGGTCTTGTCGATCGGCCGGCGAATGGGTCACCGTCTACTCTCTCGCGACAGGCGTCGCTCATTGAATCGACACGTCGAGTT
This sequence comes from Capronia coronata CBS 617.96, assembly GCF_000585585.1. Classification (NCBI taxonomy): domain Eukaryota; kingdom Fungi; phylum Ascomycota; class Eurotiomycetes; order Chaetothyriales; family Herpotrichiellaceae; genus Capronia; species Capronia coronata. The sequence continues at coordinate 1,074,252 of NW_006912896.1, read as the reverse complement.
TCCTCGCCCAACTATCAAGGAAGTCGATCAGGGTCTAAGGCGTTCCTGACCGACATTGGAGGTCTTCTTTCGAGGCACGGACATATCCATGAAGAAGAGGAACTGCGGTCGCCTTCCATATCCGCCGGCAGGAAGCGAAGTAGCCCCAGCGTATCGCCCATAAAGCCGGACAGCAGAAAAGTCTCGCGGAGCAGTCGACTCCCTTCACGACAGGAAGACGCCGAACCTCCAGCACGACCGAGAGGACCTGACGATCTGAATATTTCGGATGCGGGTGGCCTCTTACGACCATGATTACAGATATGATTACCTTCTCTGGATTGTAATTTGCCATTGACATGGTACTTCAGGCGTGGCATGGTACCCTATGCTATGCTATGCTATGCTAATCTATTCCATGGCATCTTGCGACGTCTGGTGTCATGTCGTGTTGTGTTATACTCTTGGAGGTGGAATGGAAGAAGCGAGCAACGACCAGGTCTCTTCTTCTGTGATTTATTTGTCATCTTGTCTGCATATACCATATAGCGACGGCGTTGGAGGCTTTGGTTTGGCTGTTGATGTTTATTTCTATAGGAAGGAGCCTTGTGTCAGAGGTGCTCTTTGGTCTGTCATGACCCGTAGGATACGACTCGGAGTGACGACTAAGTGGCTAGAAGCTAGAAGCTAGAACGAGGATGAAATGAATTCAGAGTTGAAGTACAACCTTGGATATACTTGAGAAGGGACATAATAGTATTTTGAAGGAGTTATCTCAATTGACTTGGCTGCGCCAGAAGGGCTCTCTCAAGAGGGTTCGCATGGGACACCTCGCTATTTCTACTGCCAGCCAACTCCCAAATCGAGATCGAAATCGAAACCAAACTCATTCATTCTTCACCCCTTTTCAGCCGGCAAGAAACAAGATTCAAGAAGTAGACGCATCAAACCAAACAAAAGACCAAACAGACAACAGACAATTCGCCCCTTTCCTTTTCCCTTCCCCTTCCTCAGTTCAATCCCTCTCCTCCTTCGTCCCGTCCCATCATCTTCTATGCTGGATGAGTTCACCCCATCCTCCTCCGTTCTCCATGAGTCCATCCATCCATGCCCAACCTCATTCCCCTTTCGCTCCTAGTCCTGGTCCTCATCTCTCTCTCTCTCTTGTGAGTCTTCATTCTCCGCCCCACCCCTCAACTTCCTTCTTCCTTCAAAGTCCATCATCAACACAATAACATCTCTCCTCACTCACCTGCTTGTACCATATCGAAGTCTCGCGGGCGCGAATGATCCAATTGAACTCGACCATCTGGTTGAAACACAACGCCCTGGCCGGGCGTTCGGTATACAGTTCTTCCGGCATGGCATCGCAGATCTCGTAGGCACACTTGTACAGGTCGTTGTTGCACTGCCGGAAACTGTTCTCCGTGCAGTCCAGGACACAGGCCTCGTGCGCGGCACAGCACGGTCGGAACCGCCACTTGTCCACCCCCAACGGCATGTCTGGGCCCATGACGTCCGTGTACAGCACCGTCCCGCGGAGCCAGCCGAGCAGGCAGTCGCTGGGCGGGGCTTCGTCCTGGCCTGGGCGCAATTTGGCGTGTTGGTCCGGCTTCGAGCAGCGCACCGTGTTGTTGTCCGGGTGGGCGGGCCATTCGAAAAAGTGGCTGTGCGGTGGGGGCGACGGTAGGGGCGTGTAGGAGGCGATCAGGGATGGGGGTATTGTTGTTCTTGGTGGTCGAGAGGAGGAGGAAGACGACGAAGAGGAGCGAGAGGAGGAAGAGAGTCGGGATGCAGAAGAGGAGGAAGAGGGAATCCTGGTCGTAGTGGTGGAGGAGGAGGGAACCCTTGTCGTTGTCATGGTTGTGGTTGTGGTCGTGCTGTCAGCATCACCGTCTGTTGTGGTGGGAGGAGAGGAGGACGATGGAGATGGGGAAGACGTCGACTCAGACCCCGAGATGGTGGTCGTCGTGGTGGTAGTGGTTGAGGGAGCCGTGGTCGTGGAGACATCCGTGGTCGTGGTGCTCGTTGTGGTCGTCGTCGTGGTGTCTTCCGGTTCCGCTTGCCTGGCGTAGACCATGCTGATCGTGGTGGTTGGGTGGACGGTGGAGGTGACGATGGTGGTGCGCGCGTAGGTCTTTTTGGTCATGTTGGATGCTTTCCTGGTGGTGCTGGTGCTAGTTCTAGTGCTGGACCTCCTGGTTGTTGTTGTTGTTGTTGTTGTTGTAGCAGGCACCGGCATTGCTTCTCGTTTGGCGTCGAGAACCAGAGACAAGTTGTCAATAGCAAGATCAACAGGGACAGAGACCGAGACAGGGGCAGAGGCAGAGGCAGAAGAGACGACACTGGTTGGATGGGCCCATGTTAGGACCGGTGCACCAACCAGAGCCAAGGCCCAGGCAACGACGAAGAAGGCCCACGAGGTCTTCATGTTGGAAGTATGAATGTGGATGGATGAAGTCAAAGAGTCCTCCAAAGATTCAGAGGCAGAGGTAAGGAGAGTAAGATTGTAGTGTAGTGTAAGTGTTGTTTGATTGTGAATCTGGTTTGGGAGCATCTTCCCTGTATGGAGAAGAGGCGGGTGATACTTATATCTCAGCAGACTGGGAGGTCCTCCTTGGGAAAAAACTCACAAATTCGGAAAGTTTCAAGAGGACCTTCATGATCCATCACGAAGAGGGTTGGTCCTCTTGAAGATCGTCGCGGTTAGACTTCGCAGAATTCAACAAACCTCCGAAAAAGGTCCTCTTGATCCAGAATCCCATCAACTTTCGAGACAGAAAAGGATAGACAAACCTAGAGAGGACCACCTTGTTGGGATCCAGAGGAATGGATTGACGAATCTCACGCCATGCTCCCAAGAAGTTCTTGGACAGGATGATCAGCAAATATGGTTCAACGAGTATGAGGACACTCCATCCCATGCTCAGGACGACGGATATGGAACATAGACTTTTGGATATATGGATCATGCATGGTCTTGACTCTTTGAGGACCGATAGTGCTGTAGACCTTTTGTCCTGAGAATATTTCGGGCGCCCTGCAGGTTTTCAAGCCTGAGGCCTGAAGCTTGAAGCTTGAAGCCTGAAGTCTCAGGCAAGGAACGCTCAAGAGAGGAAAACGAGGATGGTCAACAAGGGTGGACAATGAAGAAGTGGGACAGGGGAGTAGTGGAAAGGAGGTACAGATGTGAAAGAAAGAGGAGAGTGTCTTGAGTGATAAAACGTTAGGCACCCAACTTGTATGTCTTGACTCCGAAGATTTGCTTTGCAGGACTCAGGGCTGAGGGCTCATCATAGTCGTCTTGCTGATGTGGGCTGACAGAAAATGGTGATTGAATACTAGCAATATAGTAACTACTAGTAGTACTGTAGTATTGAGTGAATCTCGTCTTCAATCTGCCATCAACGCTGGCTTCAAGACAAAGAAAAGCTCCGACGATTGTATGGTAGGCTATCTACCTAGGTATTTTCTTTTCGAATTGTACAGTAGTAGCAGTATGTGTTGTGGCGTATCGTGCCTGCAGGAGCTCCCACCCCATTCATTGCTCTCCTTGTCCAATCCCCCCCAAGCACTGAATGAAGGTGGTGTGTAGCTATGTGTCTCTGTGCGTGTGTATGTGCATGCCTGTTCATGCCTCTGTGCTCCCAACATCCCAATGATAGCTCAATTCATTTGTGAGCGACCTACCACTGCTCCTCTCTCCACTGTCCACTATCCTTTCTCGCCTCTCGCCTCTCGACTCTCCTTTCTGAACTCATAACTCCCGTACAAAACGACCATTTACCCTCTCCCATTCTTGAATCAGGGTCCTGACGCCGTCGCGAGATCCCTGTCTGGCTCTCTGCTGGATGATCTGCTCTTCTGTTTCATAGTCCACCGGGTCGTCTCTGGCATCCTGGTTTCCGTAACCGAGATCGACGTGGTCGTTACGAGCGCCAGCATATGGTCCATAGTTCATACCATCATGCTGTTCGGGCCCATCATCCCGGGCTTGTTCATTGTCGTAGATACTGACAGATGGCTGACCATGAGAATGAGTGGGATAAGCAGGGAAAGATTCGGTCTCAGTCTCGGGCAATGGCAATGGCGCGTCCAGTCGAGGTCTGGTTCTTGGTCTTGCCAAATTGGATTCCAAATCGGATGGGCCAGGGCGCATATGCATACCGTCTTCTTCTTCCTGTACACCGTCACTGAAGTAGCGATGACCGCCGAAGAGATCCACAGGCTCGAAGTCATCGTTTTCTTCATGATACCGAGCACGGCCTGGAGTGCGTAAACCAGCGACAATATCTTCCTCATCGTTGTCGTTGATGATGATTCGGGGATTCTGATTCTGATTCTGATTCTGGAAATGGTCACGTGCGTGTGCACGCGGCTCTGGAGCTTGCATTCGTTCAGTGGTGCTGGTATGAGCAGCGTCGACTTCGACGTTGACAGGCGGATCTGATTCTTCGGCATAATTGGGTTCAAAGCCTTCATATTCATGACGGAGTGGGCTTGGACTGCTGGCTTTTATGTCGCCAGGATATTGGACCGCGTGAGGAAGTAGGACCGATGATTGTCGACGGGAGCTGTAGACGCTGCTGCTGGTCTGGTACGAGTTGCGGGCAGAAGTCGGTGGTGCTAGATGGTTCAAGCGCTGTCGCGAGGATGAGTCGGCGTAGGGGTCGTCAGTATTGTAGAAGAATGCTGCGCGGCTGTGGTCTTCGACTGGATGGATTTCGCTCTGTTACCAAACATGTTAGTGTCGGACTTCTGGCTTGACGTGCTCTCGCGACAAGCGGGAAGACCTGTCTATGCATCTTTCCAGGGGAAGAGACAGGCAGATCTTGGAATCCATGCTCTCTTTGCAGGGCAGAGAGAGCAGGATGTTTGCCTTGGGAGATCAGAGAGACTTCGAGCTGTCTCGCCGCATACTGGCATCTGTGCTTATGCTGTCCCTGCAAGAGACAGCACGGATTCAGGACATGCTTGCAGCTCAACAGACCAAGTCGCGCTCTCTTTGATGCACAAAAGAGAGTCATCTGGTCCGTCTCACAGGATGAGAACAAAACAAAGCCAAAGAACCACTTACATGGGGTGCCGATGTGGAACCTGACGCCAACCCTGAACTGATATCACCAATACTGCTCCACGCATCCGAAGTACCATTGCGACTGTGCCTTCTAGACATCAAGGGCGGTGGTGGACTGAGTTCGCCGATCTCGATTTTTGCCCGTCTGGCCCTTTCCCATGCATACATGTTGTTGATATCTCTGACCTCTTTCATGCGCGCAAGCTGTGCCGCCGACCGAGGCCGGTTTGGATTGAATTCATCTGTATCCACGTTAGCGTTGGCTTCATCTTCGACCCGCATAGATCGTTTCTTAGATTCTCTATTCCCACCTGGATTTCCGTTCCCATTGCCGCAGCAGAAGCGGAACACGCTCGCGATGACAATGATGACTGCAAATGCAGCCAAAATGACAATTCCGACAATGAGGCTGGGTGAGATGGGGAGTGTCGCGGACTGAGAGGCCTGACTGCCTTGTTGTGCCTGCGCTTCCACTGGCATTGGCACTGGCGCCATGCTTGCGAGAGATGGGCTTTGCTAGAAGGAGTCAAAGTCAGTCATGCGAGTCACGCCGTGAGCAAGGATGGTATAGGCGCCCTCTTACCGGTCAGTGGTTGGTGGTTTGGCCGCAAACAGAAAAGGCTTTGGAGAGAGAGAGAGAGGGAGAGAGAGGAGTGATACTAGCTGCGGGAGATTGTGCGCAGGATTGTCCTGAAAGAAAGCCAGCCAAAATTGCACATGCACGCGTGTGAGGTGACGGTGAGAGCAAGGTGAGGTCGCGACTGAAAGGGAACTGAAATGGGATAGTAAACAAACCATGATTCATCTTGACCGAGGAGGCCGCCGGCAGCAAGCAGCACAGTAAGAAGTCTTGTATGGCTGGCGGACTTCATGTTTATTCCCAGAGTGCGGCAGAATGCAGAAGAGCTTGTCGAGCACAGAAGCACGCGTGTACGACTTGAACTTGGAGTCTTCTTGGTTGGCCAACGAGTGAATGGCTCTTGATCACTGTTCGACTTCCGCTGCGGGCATCTTGAACATCGTGGCGACTCCGTCAATATATATTAACCTACCTTTATTCACCCACCATCTTGGATGTGGTGAAGAAGTCAAGTCCTCGGGAGGGTGTCCGAGATTAGGTAGGCATTGCCACGAGGGTCGACAACCCCTGCTGGTTCAGCTTCGACCTCTGCCCTGGCTGAATTTCCAATATGGCTGGTTATCGTCTTCCGTCCGCGGGATCTGGTCGTTCGTAGCCGAAGGTCCATGTGGCCCCGTTAGATGTCTTTCTGCTTTGATGAACTCGAGACCTCCTTACCATGGAAGCAAGGGTCATGCTATCCAAAGCGCTCAATCTGTCTTGATGAGGATAATAAATAAAAAGGATGAAATAGGAGGATCGCCGGCGACTCTTGCCGCTTTATTGCTTTACCCCTGACTGCTGCTCAGCCTTATCTGTCGCCCCCTTTTTCTCAGGTCGATCACGGATTTCAAGACTACGTATTATGACCCGAGACATTATATTATGGCATTTGTGAATGTGCCTTCATTACCATGTATTCTACAAACTGCAAGTCTATGCCGCCATATTAGCTATACACCCACGTTTATGAACCCGTAGCACGCGGCCCGATCATTCCGACTCTATCCGCACAAGCAATCAGTTTTGCTGACCATCGACCACACATTGCACTGCAGCTCGTTTCCACAGCCCCCTCTTCCCTCTACAGAATGTTGTCTTTTCTGTCACTCAGCCATGCAACAACCTTGTCAATCTCACAAGCTCCCTCCTTTCCTCCATCGAACACTTTATTCATACACTCGCTGAGTTTCCGCAGTGCAGCCATGGTTTCATCGTCATCGAACTTTTCTTGGTGGACATCAAAGAGCGCCTTCATCGTTGCCTGACAATTGTTCATATTCTTCCTTGCATCCTCTAGGTTGGTCTTGACGAGGAGCAGTTGCTTCGAGATCTCGCCTTCTACTGTCAATGCTCGAGCGACGGGAGCAATAGAGGTTGGAGGATCTCTGAGAGCTTTGGCATTCGAGCGTTTGCCACCAACCAGGGGCACGGCATTCGAGCCTGTTGCTGCGGATGAGATGCCCTTACGGCGATTGTTGGACTGCGTAGATACTGGGGCAGCTATGTTTTGGCAATTCTGGCTGCCTGAGACTTTTTGCCGCTTTGGTTCGCCGCCGCCGCCGGCGGTAGTGTCGCCAAAGTCCATCGTGATCTCGTTGTCGGAATATGACAGCTCTATGAGGTCGCCCTCCTCCAGTCTGCTCTTCACGGTCCTTTTCCTCATCAAAGGCGGGATTGGGTGGAACTTCAGCTCTATCAAGCTGGATGCGGCCTGTTTCTTGGCCATAGCCTTTCTCTTTCTCTTTGTGTTGGTATTGTCTCCGACTCTATTGGGTCGATATCTGTCAGGGTAGATGAGGTCCCGTGGCATCGGGAGTGATTTGAACTGGCAGGAACCTGATCGCAATGCTATTCTTTTCACCGCCCATATGAGCTCGAACAGAGCTTCATGTCTGAAAGTGTCGAAGCCTGCCTTGGACGCGGCGTCGGCAATTTGAAGTTCGCTCCCGGTGAGTTCGATGGCTTGTTATTGTCAGTATTACCGTCAACCGCTCAGTAAAGGCGGATATGCTTACTGCCCTGGTACAACCCTGTCACCCCCGTGAGTCTGTGCTCGTACCAACAACCCCCACCCCGGCCACAGTACCCGAGAACCTTCCATGCCATGCAAGTGCCACGTTGCTGAAAGTGGCTCGCCAGCCGGCCTGTATCCCAGTGAGCATAAGAGCAGACCATGGTGCCAAATGCATCGACGTTGGGGCAAGCCGGCCCAAGAGCCCAGTATCGACAAGTGTAGAGGCTATTGATAGGATTGGAGTCCATGCTGGTGAGAGAAAGGGAAATGTAAGGTCACAAAATGATGGAGGATAAAGCGAGAAACTGACGGCAACGGAGAGTGGAGTGGCAGGTACACGATACACGCTGATGGAGGCAGACGAGGGTGTCCCGAGGACAATGTATGACAGGAAGAGAATGAGGTTGATCAGACAGGGTGAAAAGAGACAATGGGCGGGCGAAGTTGGTAGTAGTAGACTGCGCAGGGAGAGAGAGGGAGAGAAACGCAGAGGAGCCAAGCCAGGCAGAAATCAACCACCACTGCACTGCAGGAAGGGACGAAAACTGCGGCAGGATATGAGCAAGCAGAGCATATCTGAGGCATCATCTCGGGTCTAGCAAAAACAACACAACGCAAGTCTCATCTGATCATACCAGTTCCTTCGTGTCATTCCAGTCCTGCTTCACAATTCATCCGGGTCTTCATCTGATCATGCCGTGCAATACCAGTCTGTGCACCTAGGCGGATGCTCGACGTTTGAGCGAGTTCAATCCTGCCTTGACGGTGTCCGTCTGCGTCCGCAACTTCATCAAGACATAGGCTGCCTTTGTCTCCGTGAATTCCCTGGACGACCTCTTCCTAGTTCTCATGACCGCCTTAGCCGCGTCAGAATTGTCCGAGCCAGCGTCATAGTCTTCGTCGACGTCCATGCGTCCCGCTCCCGATTTAGGAGACACTTCTTGGACTGGCAGCACCTCACCAGTGCCGATGCCACTATTCCCGGCCTTGCCCATCATGGTGTTGATGGCAGGATAGAGGGGTTTCCGAGGCGGTGGCAGGAGATCAAGAGGTGTGTGAGAACGGGGAATATTGGCTGCAGTCTGCCCTTTGCGTGAGACCCTATGAGGAGACTCCGATCGGGTGGTACTGGCAGGCGACCATGGATTGGTAAACGATATCTTTGGTGGTGGAGATCGAGGAGAGTTGACTGCGGACCATGGATCGCTGAAAGCGATTTGCGGAGACGGGGAAGAGAGTTCATATTTGTCTTCAAGCCCCGAATCAGTCGAATATTCGCTCGTGGTCTCGGCTACCTTGGGTGGCTTGGGCAACAGCTTCTTGACCTGGGGTCGGAATGGCGGTGTCCGTGGCGTTCGTGGACTGGGTATGCCGGATGAAGGGGTGAACGCTTCCTGCAATTCGAGTTCACGATACAGTTGGGCTTGCACTGCACATCTTTTGGTGATCTCAGGATCGATCTGCATGGACCCAAAACCCTCCGAGTCTGGACGCAGACAGGTATCCGGGAAGTCTTTTCCAAAGACAGGAGTCAAGGCATAACGGATGTGCCAACAGAATGTCGCTGCAACGGCTTTGGCAGCCTCATATGGTATCCAATATCCTGAGACCCTGGTCAGTACCTCTTGTCATTGGAAAGACGTATCTGGAAAGAGCCCTACCTTGTGCAACCAAAGCCCCTCCGGTGATACTGTGGCATATCTCTTTCAAGCCGACGTTTCGAGACAGCATCTTCGCTGGAGTCGTCTAAGCAGTGTCAGAAGGAACATGCTCCGGTTGTGCCTGTTGTCCACAGCCATTCTCTTTCTATCGCACCTTTGAATAGTTTCCACATTTGAACAGCGGTGTCGTACGGACCAACCCAATGTTGTAGTCCCACAACATTGTGTACGTGACAGAATCTCCAGGGATCTTGAACTGATATTGAAAAACTGACCGAGGTTAGTCGGGCGGACGCTTCTATACTCACTTTATACACTCACCTTCGAAGCTCTCTCTGCCTGTCTTCTCCAGGTATAGCTTCTTCTCACTGTTGTACGGAATGTGCCTGGGATACGAAGCTATGTTGCCCACCGGGTACACTTCGAACATCTGGTGTTTAGCAGCAAGGACTTCATCTTGATCCTCGTATGGTGGATATCGACATTCTCCTCGGATGGTGCCGGCCTTGAAGACTGCAGCATCCTTGCAAATCTTCTGTTTCTTTCGGTTCGGCTTGTGCTGGAAGTCTCCTGCAGCATCAGAGAAGGCCGAGGCCGGTCTGTCGTGGGTGGATTGGTCGTCTTTGCTCTCCTCGTTGCTGTCCTGGATCTTGTCATCTGTCATTGGATTGAGGAGAGAGCGAATGGCGGCCATCGTCAAATTCAGCTGAATGTTCTGTCCGAGAGTCTAGGAACCGGAAAGGTCGTCAAGTTTGAGGAGAACCACGAGTATATGTAGTTTTTGGCCCTCTCACAATCCACCGCTTGATACAACCGGCAAACATCAATCTGCAAACTCCTGCTGCAACAAAGATTGGAATTCTGCAGGCTACAGCAGCTTTCGAAATAAAAGGAATGGAGAGGCCCCGGGGTTCTTTAAGATCAAAGAAACAAGAACAAGACGAACAGGAAGCAGTGCCTGGCCCTTTGAACATCATGCAGCAACATCTCTTGCTAAAGCAGGCAGCCAGCCTGGGCCAGAGGATGGACAATGCCACTTTTTCTTCGATCATCTTCTTGGACGAATCGGAGGCAAGGCGGTTTTGCATTCGACCGACTGTTGGGATGAGCGGTGAAGGATATCGTGTCTGGATGATGGGCATGGCAGAGGCGGTTGGGCTCTTAGCTCTGCAGCACACTCGTTCATCCATCATCACAGACGAAGTGTGCTCGATCAGGCTCGGCGTATACGTGTGAGAAGCCTGCCATCGACCTTGCTGTCTGTATGCTCGAAGACACCATATTGGACGGCATCCAGGTATTCTGTATACATGACTTCTTACCGGTGACCGTACCCTGCGCGAAGAATCGTCCCGTTGCTGGGGCCGTTGGCCATCCTGCAGCTTGCCCTCGACGGGGGAGGTCGTGGCAGAGAGAATCCAGGAACCGGCAAAACTGGCATCACCGCCCGCCTCAGTCCAATGAGAAGTGGTTGACCAGGCAGATTCTTCGCCTTCCACGTGTGCCTGATGTGTTCAGATGGCTTCCAGGCCCCTGAAGCGGCATGTTGCATGGCCGATGTTGTACAGTCGTGCCAGCTATTGGTCAGCCTTGCCACCGCTCACGAACGAACAAAGAAATGTCAGTATCAGAATCTGCAGGCGTGACATTCCGCTGTTCGATCTACCAAGGTCAATGTCAGCCAATGTTGGATCACAAGCCACGGTCAAGTCATCATTTGGGAAGGCGAGCGGTTCTCTCTAGAGCCATGAATCTATGATCGCACAGGCATAGATAGTGCTTCAGTGTACGGGGCAAAAGCCTAATCGCAATTTGTACTTCAATATATCTTCAATGCACCACCAACCGCAGGAAGAAGGAGCTCACACTGTCTGCTGCCGTATCACCAAGACGCCTCGCTTCATTGCAATGCTGATAAACATCCGATGATTTGACCAAGTCAGAAGCACCAACCCAACCAGGATCGTCCCAATGTTGCCTCACTCGCTGTCTGAAAAGGTAGCCGAGGATCCATCTTCTTGAAAGCCGCCGTCCTCGTCTTCATCGTCATCATTGTCGAATGCATACGTCTTCTTCGCAGCGACAGCTCTTCTTGCAGGTCTAGCTGCGGACTTCCGGGCCACAGGAACATCTGAATCTGAAGCTGAAGGAGATTTCAGAATGTCGTTGGCGAGAGCATCCATCTCGTCGTCTGAATCCACTACCTTCTTCTTCGCCAGTCTCTTTGCATATGCCTTAGCGACCGGGGACTGTTCAACCTTCTGTGCAGCTGGCCCTTTCTTCTTGGTAGCTATTTTCTTAGCTTTCGGCTGCGTTTCGCTAGGTGCTGTCTTTGCAGCCGCCTTGCCGCGAGGTTTGGGCTCAACGATGTCACCCTCGCTGTCGTCGTCATCAATGACCGGTGCCTTCTTAGGAGGGGCTCTCTTGGTGGTCTTTGTAGGAACAACATCATCCTCTGATTCCTCCGGAATATTGAAGTCTTCCTTGTTTGTCACAATGATCGATCGTCTCGGCGACTGCTGAGGGGCCAACATCTTGTAGTCAGTCTCATCATCAGACAAATCTGCCGTGCTTTTTCCAGCCGATTTGAGCGGAACTTTGTGACCATGACTACTGGTTGGGCGAGAGGCCGATGCCGAGAACAACATTCTCGACTCACTGGCGCTGTCATTGGTGGCTTTGCTGGGAAGGCCCTTGACCATATCACCGAGATCAGCAAGTAAGCCATCTCCGTTATCGCTGTCCGAGTCACTGAGCAGCGCATAACTTGTGGGTTTCTTAGCAACAGCACGAGCTTGTCGACCAGGAGGGTTTGGAGCGGCCTTATCCGCCTCATCCTCATCTTTGACAGTAGCATTGTGTCCATTTGTCTCAGGCTGGGTCGTCTCTAAAGGTTCGGCAGGGTCGCTGGAGCCATCCGCATACAACTTTCGCTGTTCCATTGCATTCTTCAAAGCATTGGTTTTGGGTGCAACATATGCCGTGATCGTACGCTGCTTTGGTGCCGGTTTTGGTGCCGTCGCGCTCTTTTTGGCTTTCGGGGCCGAGACTTCGAAATCAGACTCATCTGATCCATCACCCAAGCCTTTGCGTTTCTTGCCGCCTGCTTTGGCATTGAGCGCCGTGGCAAACTTCTTGGAGACGCGTCTACCCTTGCGGATGTTGCGGATTCGATTATGCTCGTCTTCAAGCTGGAACCTCCATTCAGTAATGAATTCCTCCAGATCGTGCTTCCACAGGTCCTCCTTGGACTTCTTCATTAGCTCATCGATCTCGGCTTCCTTCTCGCCAATCTGTCTCATGAGCTTCTCCACACGCTCCTGTGTGAGAGACCAGAGTGGCATCCCCAGGAGGTAATCGTAGGCGCTAGCATCCAGCGAATCTTCTTCTTCGGGCTCCTCTTCCGCCACTGGCAAGATCTCGTTTTGTTTTGATGCATCCTCGGTTTTGGGGTATGCATCAAACCCGAGCTTTCGCAGTTCTGCGATGAGGACTGCCTTCTTCTTCTTGGAGATGTTCAATTTGCCGTCGATGATCATCTGTATAAACCGAGCTTGATTGGTCAGACGTCTGAGCGTTTTCTGCATGTCCTGCAGGAGCCACTCCTTCCGCTTTGCGTACAGTTGGAGTCGATAGCTATAGAATTCATCCATGATAGCCTCGACGTTGGGGTATTTGGTGATACGACCTTCCGGATCGAAGGCGACAAGGTTCGAGGTTGCAACGGACTTTGTGAGCTTGAATTTCTCTACCAGCCCCTCCTCAACCGCTGTCTTCAAGTGCTTCTCATCCAATTGGATGACGAAGTGGACGCTGTCGTGGGTGTTGTAGTCCTTATAGTCCTTGATGAAGGAGGGTACCTTTTCGGCCTTGATGATCTCTTCCAGCTTGTCTTTGAAGTCCTGTGTCCAAGTTCGGATTGGCAACTCGGTGATTTCAACTTCCGTGTCTCCTGTTTGGCGGATGGTACCACTGAATGAATATCGGTCCGGGCCAGCGGGTTTGACCTCTCCCTTGAACCCGCGAAACCATGGCTGCATAGGCTTCCACTCCTCACCATTCATTCTGCGCTTGATATTCTCGACAATGTCTTCAGGGTTGTAGTTAGGGATGGATGAACTCCAACCTGTTCCGATACCGTCCGCACCATTGACAAGGATCAATGGGACGACGGGAACATACACTTCAGGCTCGATCGTCCGATCGTCGTCCTTGTTGTATGTCAGCAGAGGCTCATCCGCTTGGTGAAAGAGCTTTCTGGCAAATGGGGAGAGACGGGTGAAGATGTAACGAGCACTGGCGCAATCATTACCACCTTGATTCCGCGTGCCGAACTGGCCGGAAGGTTCGAGCAGGTTGACATTGTTGGAGCCGACGAAGTCCTGGGCCAGGCCAACGATTGTTTGTTGGAGAGAAGCTTCGCCATGATGGTAGGCGGTCATCCCACCAACCAAACCCGCGAGCTCGGCCACTTTCATGTCCTTCCTCAAATTGCGTTTGAAGCATGTATACATGACTTTTCGTTGCCCAGGCTTCAGTCCATCGACCACGGAAGGGATGGATCGCACATTATCTGCCATGCTGAACAGAATCAACTCTCTATTGACGAAGTCGGTGTAAGAGATGGTCTTTGTGGTATGATCCAGATAAGTGCCCGGCTTGAATTGACGCAACCATTCCTTTCGTTCATCAGTCTTCTTTTTCGAGAACGCCAATTCGATCAATGGAACCTCTTCCTCCTTCATGACGTCGAACTCCTTGTGATGCTTGTCGATGTCGTTGAAGTATTGCTGTGCGTCTGCCGTTGTACTCGTGCCCAATCCCTTGTAGTACTTGTGTTCCCATCCACGTTCGTGTTGATGTGCCTCTTTCCACGCTTCGTACTCGGGCATAGTGTAGAAAGCCCGTGATTGTGAAGGATTCTTGGGATCGCCTTTGAACACTTTCACAATCGGCGTGATGAACTCCACCAAGAATTTTGGGATCTTTAGCAGACTGGGAAATTGAACTTGCAGGAAATTGATCAATAGCCCCTTGATATGACTGCCATCGTGATCCTGATCCGTCATAATCATCAGATGCCCATAGCGGAGGCCATGGGTGTCTGTGTAGACCTTCTTGTGCTGAAGGCCCAAGAAGTTTTTGATATTTTGGATCTCGGCGTTTTTCGAGATCTGATCAACAGACGCATCTCGGACATTCAAAAGCTTGCCTCGAAGAGGGAACACGCCAAACAGGTCAGGGCCAACAACGGATCGCCCTGCCATCGCGAGACCTTTAGCCGAGTCACCTTCTGTCAAGATCAAAGTGCACTTGTGGCCATCCTTCGTGCCTGCTCTGTTGGCATCGGTGAGCTTGGGGTTGTTCATACGACTTCGTCGACTGCCATCTGATTTCTTCATTATCTGATCGGCCTTCTGCTGGGCAAAATGGAGGATGTTGGTGATGACTTCTGTCCTTGCAATCTTCTTCATGAATTCGTCGGACACCTGGCACTTGCTGCCAAACTGACTTGGTTTGGTGGTAAGCTGTTCCTTGGTCTGGGACGTGAAGGCAGGATTGACGACCAGGGCGTTGACGAAGACGAAGATATGGTTCCGAATCTGATTAGGCTTCAACGCTGCACCGCCCTTGTTCTTCTTCTTGACGACATCCATGAGGCGGTTGACGATTTGATCCGCCACATAGTTGACATGGGTACCGCCGGACGTTGTGGCTATGGAGTTGACAAACGACACTTGTTGAAATGAGCCATCCGACACCGCGAAACCGATCTCCCAGCGCGGATCGGGTGACTCCATGATGATCTCCGAGCTGTCGTTTGCAGCCTCTTCGCCTCGCTCCTTTTTGATTGCTTTCGTATACATCTCGCAGTACTTCTTGAAATTCCGGACTGGCACACGAGAGCCATTCAGCTTCACAGCAACACCTTTGCAAGTGCCAGCAAGATCGTAGACGCGCCGCTTGAAGAGCGCTTCATGATCATCGTCCATAGCCGTCATGCCGAATTTCAGAAAGTCTGGCGAGAAGGTGACCTTGGTGAAGTCGTCACTTTTATTGTCAGTGATCTTGGCCTTCCCCATTTGAGACATGTTGTTCGTCCAAGTTTGTTTATACTTCTTTTTCTGCCTCGAATCCGCGGTTTCGACGGTGAATTGCGTGCTGAAGATATTGCAGAGCTTCGCACCGTAACCGTTTCTACCACCTGTGATCTTTTGTTGGTCATCGTCGTAGTTGGAGCCGGTGAGCAAGTGGCCAAAGATCATCTCGGGGATATAGATCTTTTCCTTGGAATGGATCTCTATCGGAATGCCTCGGCCGTTGTTCCAGACACTGATTTCGCCCTTCTCCCGGTCGATTGTGACTCGAATCTCGTCCATGTTCTTGTCATTCTGTTTGTTGTCGGCAGCATTTACCAGGATCTCATCGAAGATCTTGAAAATGCCCGGGACGTACGAAACTTCTCGAAACTCCATACTATCTTGTTCCGTGTTGTAGACCCACATCTGCTTTTCTGTGCGCTCGACCGACCCGATATAGGTGTCAGGACGCTTGATGATATGTTCCAGTTGTGTGAGTTTTTGATACTGCTCCGAGACACGTTTCTTCTTTTGCGGCTGCGGAGTATCATTTGCGCCGTCCGTGCCAATGGCTTCATTGACAACATCTCCAAGCGGTTTCTTGTGATTCCCTTTGATTGGATTGGGCTTGGCCTTCTTCGCCTGCGGCGGAGTATCTTCGAGGAGTGATTCATCGTCGAACACGGGAACAGATTCATTGTCTGAGCCCTCGTCTTCAGAATCCTTCTTCGCGCGCTTCTTGGGTACTGTGGTTTTGGGCTTTGGTCCGGGCTTTCCTTTCGGGGCATTTGCCTTCTTTGCGGCGGCTTTCGGAGCTGCAGCTTTCTTGACTGGCTTGGTCTTTGCCTTTTGCGCAACAATGTCAGTCAGATCTCAGCCACACATCTGGCGAAGACACTTACCGTGGCTGGCGCGAAGTCCGAGCTGCCGTCATCCAGGTCGAACATGGAGTCGTCCATCTTTACGAAAGGGTTCCGAGTTCTTATTTGTTGTTGATTATGAACGCCCGTGAAGGGGAGAAGAAGTGAGTCGCACTGCGCGCATCAAGACCTACACCATGCGACGGAGTGATGTATCCGTGAGATTGTAAGCAGGGTTGAGTCCAGGAGCGAAGGGTTTATCCTTGAAAATCTGCAAATTGTTTATGTACTCAGCGAATGTCAACAATAACATAAACGCAAGAATCCCGGGAAACTTGCGAATCAGTTGGCCAGTAACGCGCGATCTTGGCGCGATCCCAGACTAACCTGTTTGGGAGATACAACAATAAGTGACTTTCGCGTTGCAGGTGGTGCGAAGAGAAGCTGGAGTTATCTTGCATCGACAGCCTCAATAGGGTACTAGTAGGGGAAGTACCTACCAAGGTAGTTGCTCTTGGTTGAACGAGTCATTCAGTCGAGGCTGTGGTTTTCTGACTCTACACTGCAGTACGTATCAGACTCCTGTGAAGTTCAACTGAAGCAACATCCAACCACTATCATGATATCCCGATTGGTCAACAACAGCCACGGTCTAGGACGCATCTGACACCCAGCCCCTGAAACGCGGTCAGGCACAACACTACAATGACAATGCGTTCTCTCCTTCACGACATCTGTCTCTGATTTCGTGAGACTCTACCGTGGTGCTAGTCTGGCCGACAAGCAATCACGAGCTTCCAGCTTCTGGAACATTTCGTTCCCCTGGAATGGAGTGGTGACTCTAGATGTCTGGTAGTGCCTCCGCGTGTTCCTTGTTCCTGCGCCTCGTTCATCTCAGCCTGGAGACGTGGTTCTCTGCTGGAGTCTAAGACTGCGGAGGTACACAACCAGTAGAAGGGCGTCTCAACACAGAGTCTAGTCATAGTCAGAGATGCTCTACGATGACGACGAACCGAGATTACTGGAGACAATCGCCAATCAACATTGGACGGACCATTTGATGGAGGGTGCCACCATAGGAGTAACAACAGAGAGAATAGCGGTACAGAGTAGTTTCACCAACCCCTGGCCCACTTGCGTTGATCCATCCTGCGCACTGTGCTTCAAGTTCATCTCGTTCAAGCCTCCTCTGCCTCCTTGTCTCTACTACTGGTCGTCCTCGACGACGTCCGTTCCTTTGTCTTCCGCTGCGTGAATGAACACTTGCTATCCCCTCGCACGGTCGCTGGCGAACCCTGCGAGCAGTCTCTCTTTTGGTCCTTGTAACAAGTCCAACCTCCACGAGGGTTCACTCTTTCACCCTCCACCCTGCCTGCCTCTTTGACCGTCGTCACCCCTTCCGTCACTCCTCATAAAGGCCCGACAGTCAGCCATTACCAAAGAACATACGCCATGGCCGAAGTTGCCATCCAGGTGTCTTCCCATACTATATCCCTCGACTGCGACGCCGCCAATATAGACCACGAGATATCCCCCGAGAATGTGCCCCTTCCACGAAGCTCTATGATCACTGTACGACTCTCCGACATGTCTGTACTATCGGAACTCGACAGGGACATCGAACTCCATCCTCCACAAGCAGCTGCAGACTGCCGAAGCTCTCCCTCATCTACTCGATCCAGGCGCACATTATCACAGGCTTCCGAAAGCTCCACTTCGCTGAACTCGGTGAATTGGGAGGATCTAGAAAAGACAGAAGAGCAAGAGCCTCGGGATGAAGCCACCGATGAGGTGAGTCTGCCCAGTCCAACACCTAGAAGATAGATACTGATGCGAATAGTCTACGGCCTTACTGCTGGCCCGACTGGAGAAAGAGAATGCCGCCCTGGCAACAGACCCGAAGGCAGGAATTGCACCACGTGCCCGTCCGCGGAAGAACACTCGACCGCCTTCGATACAACAACTGAAGAAGCTGGTGGACGGTCCGCAACGCCAATCATTAAGATATTCGATGCTACCTGCTCCGCCGATGACCGAACTGGAATTTTGGGCGGCTCTGGTTCAGGACTACAACCAAACTGCCCAACGACTGCCTACGCTCACGTCTAACAAGATCCGTGGTGGTGTACCGCCGCCTCTGCGAGGCGTGGTGTGGCCTAGCATTGCCCGGGCGCAGGATCCTTTTCTCCACGGCGAATATCAGCGACTCTCCACTGAACCGAGCCCGTACGATGCCTTGATTGGCAAGGACGTAGGCAGGAGCTTCCCAAATGTCGATATGTTCCGTGAGACGGACGGCGATGGTCAACGAATGCTTGGACAGGTTCTAAAAGCCTTCAGTCTTTATGATGACAAGATCGGATATTGTCAGGGTCTTGGATTCGTGGTCGGCCCGCTCTTGATGCACATGACCGAGTCTGAAGCATTCTGCATCCTCGTGAGGTATGGTGATATCTGATTAGTGCCCTAACAATATTGACCAACTCCACAGACTCATGGAACATTATGACCTCCGATCATGCTATTTACCCGATCTGTCGGGTCTCCACCTTCGAATCTATCAATTTCAACAACTACTGACGCGCCATCTGCCCGACCTGACTGCCCACTTCGAGAACCTCAAAATCGAGCCGCTTTATGTGTCACAATGGTTCTTGTCTTTTTTTGCCGTGACATGTCCGCTCCCTATGTTATTGCGAATCTACGACGTCATCTTGTCTGAAGGAGCAACGGAAACATTGATGCGAGTGGCACTCTCGTTGATGCAACGAAACCAGAAAAAGCTTCTGGCATTCACTGAATTCGAAGATGCCATGCAGTTTTTACTGTCACGAAGTCTCTGGGACACCTACGCTCAGCAGGCCGATGATCTCGTCGCAGATTTTGTATCTCTCACAAGCTTGGTCAGCCAGGAACATCTTCAGTCGTTGGAGGCCAGTTTCCAGCAATCGCAAAACCTGACCGCAGCACCATCTTTGATGACTGCAGCGTCGAACTTCCTAGGTCGATTTTGGGCAAGTTCGACGCATGGCTCTTCTCGGTCCGCGAACTTGAGTCTCCTTATCCCTGGCAACAACAAATCCATCAGGAAGTCGTCCTCAGGACATAGTTTGACATCGACGCTCGATTCGGTCGAGACGTCCAATTCGGAGACAAGTACACTGGCTACAGACCTGTCTGATGAGGGCTCATTGAAAGTTGTTTCTTCGATCACCCTGGTGGCAGATGCCAACGCTGCTCCTGCACCGAGCTCTGGTGACCGTAATCTGCACCACCAGATTGAGGACCTACTCACGGAATTATCGAAGCTTCAACGGCAGCAGGTCGAACTGGCTCGAGAACTCCAGAAAGAGCGCGAGGAACGAGAAGAAGATCGCCAAACCGCACGAACATTGCTAGAGCACCTACAACAACAAACAGCAGACATTAAAGAGATTGTCGGGGGAGAGCCTACCGAAGAAGACGTGGCCTTGGAGGTTTTCCTAGAAAAAGCCCATCGGCAGCTGAGTGAGAAGGCCTCGAAGCGGCTGTCCATTATGCAGTCGAAGCACCAATTGCGTGACTCCGTGTCTGAATGGAAAGAGAGGCACGAGGCCGAAGCGCTGAAGTGCCAGGAACTCATGAAGCAGCTCGATGAACGGGAAGCAGAGCATAACTCTCTCAAGGAGGACTTGCGGGACGCTCGGGCTCGGATTCAAGATGCCCATAGGGAGAAGCAGCGCCTTGAACGGACACTGGCAGAATGCCGCTCTCGGAATACTTCGGTACCCGACTCGCCCTCAGACACTTACACCCCTATCACTGAGGTTCCCGATCCAAAATGGCCTCCTCCAAAGGCCGGGCTTCGAGAGTTGAAGTTGGGCAAACCGGATCCTGCTAGACTGTCCACCCTAGGACCAGGGACATTTGCTAAACGTTCGAGCAGTCTCAACACCCAGGCTATCCTTGCCACCGACAACCACGAGCCCGTACCGAACGAGGCGCTCTTGCTGGAGCTGGTGAATGCAAAAACAGCCGAAGCCGTGGCTCGACAGGAATTAGAAGAGACCAAAGGAAAGCTGGAATCCCTTCGCAAAATCCTGGGTGGGTCGAGCTCGTCACCGTCAGCCCGAGTCAGCTCATCAGACTCGCCAGTCGCCTCCAACACTGCCGCGGGAAGCCCTGGGACAAAGGATGGTCCAAAAGTAACTCATGCCACATCAGCAAGTACTGGAGGGTTCTTTAGCGGATGGGGCAAGCGTGGTTCTTGACAGCATGACTTTGCATAGTCCGTTGTGATTAGCCATCTAAGTAGCCAGATATGGCACCAACCGACTTGGACAAAACTTGTTGCAGCGGCTCAACTTCAAGATTGGTGCCATGTAGCGACTGTCAACCTTCTTGTTTGCTTGAGTTAAAGATCCTCTATTTAGTTGTGGCACATTTGCCCATCCAGTTGACATTCATCATCTCCATTCCATATTGTAATCACTCCCCCTTTCTCCTCAGGGGCCCTCTTCCTGTTTATCTAGCACTGCTCTTGATCCTGAGGCCGGTCCTGGCCGCCGTTGCCCTGAAGCTCAAGCACCCCTGTCCAACATCTCTGAATGATTGTGACCTAATGGGGTGTCTTGGGGTTGGTTGTCTGCTCCTGTTCTCTCCCCGGCTTGCGTGCTCTTGTCCCCTTCTTTATTCCCTGCCTCTTGTCATTTGGTTTGTGCTTTTCCTCCTCCTCCTCCTCCTCTTCTTGCCTCCCCTTGCACCCGATGCTTTTGATAGTGTGAATGAACAGTACAGTCAGTGAGTGGTAGGAGGTTGAGTGCACTTTGGACAGTAAGGATTCGCCGTAGTCTGCACAGAACAAGTTAGGAAGGATTGCCGACCATGGAGGTTAAAGTGACTGCTTGCTTCAAGTTGTCTTCCTCACCTTTGATGCAACCACATACCAACCTTGGTAGGTAGGGCTTCGATGCCGTGAGAAAGAATGACGGAAAGACAATCATAGCCTCCAATATCCCGGCTCCGCTGGAGACTCCCATCCCCCTTGTTTCTGGCGTCAATGGTATCCTCGAAGAGGAGACGCTCCCTCCCATCAAGCACAGGCAAAACTCGCTGGACTTTGGGCGTGCCCTTTTATCATCGTGGCCAGCCTTCACTTTGCTTGAGCAAGCTCTTGATCGGGCGCATGACGCCTTGGTGGTAGGAATGGCGTATGGGCCATTTCCCGAGGGACACTCGAAGAGACAGTATGTCGACTCCTGGAACTCCAATACTCCCATAGGATATTGCGCCTTCGATGCCATTGTCCACAGGCGGTGGCATAGCACCTATTGCCGCCCGAATATGTCATCTTCCTTGCCGTGGGTAGACCGCAATGGTGGCAGCTACCCCGTCATGCCTGCTCCTATTCGCTTCGTCACATTATGCGCAGACCATTCGCTGCCTTCAGACTTAGGACTTGAAGACTGTGCCTCCATTTGCTCAAGGAGGCTCTCGCACTGGACAAAACGGTTGCTTTGAGGTATGTGTTGACAAGAACAGTGGCGCAAGAGGAAAAGGCTGTCATGAAGGAAAGCAAAACTGCGCTGTTCGGACTCCGGCACGTGAGTTGCGGAGGGCACCATTTCGCACTTGTACGTCCCTGACCCTCGAAAGATGAAGCCGAGGCCTTCGAGTGCCGTGAATAATGCTGTCATCTCAGAGGAGTCTTCAGGAACGTACAGTCCCAGTCTGAAGCCATCAATGTCAGGAGACGGCCTCGTCTAATACCTGACTATCAGCAGCAGAGATCGAGGCAGGGTAAGAATTGCAGCGGTGCAAGTCTCCTCTTGAAGGCCTTCACTAATGCTAACCGACCAGGGAGAAGGTCTTGCTTAGTTGGCGACTGTGTTTCAAACTCTTGGGGCATCTGACCGGATGGGGTACAAGTACTAGCGTGGTTATCGATTCAGCCAGGTCGTTCAACCTAACAAAACAGAGCATCGCCCTGCGCCCCTGTTTCGCTCGCAGTCCAAGCTGCTCTTTCTAACCCCAGTCCTCATCGCCATCATCCCGCACTAACCTGCTCCCATTCTACAAGATTATCACCACATTCAACCAGAAGCCATGGATGTTACTCGCGCAGACTGGCGGGCTGACTACCAGAGCTCTCTTCAGTCCGACGACGAGTATCTCGGCTTTTCCATGGTTTCCCTTGGTTTCAATCCACCTCCCGGTCAACGCAGTGGCCTCAATGACGAGACGAATGAAAATCGCGTCCGCTTCGAGATATGTTGGACTCGCAAACCCTCCTTCCGAAAGCGGATGCCAATCCCATCACGGGGGAGCCAATTCGACATCTTAAAGTTGCACCCAGAAGAAGGGATTCCTTATGTTCTGTTCCGGCACAGCCCGCCAGTGAGAAGACAATATAGGATGGGCGGTCTCCTTCTTGACCCGCTGCGGGAGTATCACCGTCAGCAATACTGGCGACATCTCCGACTAGATTTCGCAGTAGCACCGCCAGGAGCTCCTCAACCGACTCTACCGGAGGCTTCTGGCTATTGGTACAGTTTGTTGGATCCGGCAATGTCCGACACTGTCGATGCTCAGGCGCAGCCAGCCCAATCTCCTGCGCAGCCAGCCCAATCTCCTCGCTCTGACCAAGCCACTGTCGATGCTCAGGCGCAGCCAACCCAATCTCCTCACTCTGACCAAGCCACTAAACATACCCTCACAATGCGAACTCGTCGGCACACTCAAGCCTTTGAGTCCGTTCCATCTGCACAATCCTCTAATCTCATTCCAGATCTGGAAGGTGATGAGAACGTCGAAGCTGGTGACAACGTCAAAGACGCCGCACAAACTACGTCCCCCAGCGGACCCACAGCCCCTGTCAAAGTCTTTGAGGCTTCCCCAGGCCCTGAGCCATCGACTCGGAAGGCTGCAGGCAGTCGACGCAACGACGACCCAGGCGACGATCATCAACCAGGAGAAAAGCCTAGGCGCTCATCCACCGCTGCACCAAAGAAGCAGCGACTTTCCAAAGAAGGCTCCAAGGGCGGGTCCAACAAAGACAAGGCAACTGTCCAACAGGACTCGGGATTCCAGGATCAAGCAGGCATCTTTGGCTCTAATTACAGCATCTTCTCAATTTGCCAGGATCCAGCTACGGTGCCATATCTGGAGGAATTGGGACAGACAGCGACCTCTGCAGAGGATGCTGTCAACGCCAGTCCGGGCGTACCGTTTCAACCTACGCTGGACAACCCGGGCTTCTCAACATCTTACGGCTATGCCAACGGATGGCCTGATTATAGGTTCCACAAGACTGCGGGCCCTACAGATTATGCTACAAATGGGGGTCCTGGCGTACCGTTCCAACCTACGCTGGGCAACCCGGGCTTCTTAACATCTCACCAATGGCCTGAGCATAGGTTCATCGAGACCATGGGCCCTACAGATTATGCTGCAAACGGGGATCCGGGCGTACCGTTTCAACCTACACTGGGTAACCCGGGCTTCTTCCCATCTTACGACCATGCCAACGGATGGCCTGAGCATAGGTTCAGCGAGACCACGGGCCCTACAGATTATGCTGCGAACGAGGGTCTGGGTATGCCGTTTCCACCTACGCTGGACAGCCCTGGCTTCTTGACTGCTCACGACCAAGTCAGCGAACATCCTGTGGAGGGATCCAATGAGACCGCGGGCCCTCAGGAGGATTTTCTGAGAGGCGATCTAGGCTTACCCTTACCACCTGTGGTCACTAGGCCAGGACAGAATGTTGGGGATCAACAAGACAGTCTTCCTTTACCAGGCCCAGCCGGGGCTGCAATCCCAGAGCCAGTTTCGACTACAGAAGCGGCACATGATGCCAGTCAGACTAACACACTACATGAACAGCACTCTGACTTTCTTTCGAGATCGTTAGAAATCTCTTTGACCTTGTTCGACGCCAACGAAAGCGACCCGATGGCGCGATGGGAGGCTTCAAAGCGGATGGTGGCTAATCTCCAGAGCTCAAATACCATACCGCACACATGTGAAGAAGGCCACGTGGATCCAGCTCCTGCCGACCACGGTATGGACCCTGAGATCGACACGGACATGGATACGAACGACGATATGACTGAGGACGCAGACTCACACTCTGACACAGGCACCGACATG
Source organism: Capronia coronata CBS 617.96 (assembly GCF_000585585.1). Taxonomy (NCBI): domain Eukaryota; kingdom Fungi; phylum Ascomycota; class Eurotiomycetes; order Chaetothyriales; family Herpotrichiellaceae; genus Capronia; species Capronia coronata. Next base: position 1,049,829 of record NW_006912896.1, on the reverse strand, counting down.
GACGCGGACATGGATCCGGATGTGCAGACGACTATGGCCATTGGTGAGGATATGGGGTTGGACATGAACTTGGCTAGGGATTTGCAGGTGGCTGTGGACAAGGGTTTAACTCTGGGCACGGCCATTGGTGTGAACAATGTGGACGTGAAACCAGCTGGTGATACGGCACAACCACATCCCACTCCGCAGCAGCCGACACCACGAATTCGGCTACGAATGTCGGCCGCGGACCAGGCAAAAGCTGAAGCTGAAGTTGAGGCCATGGCAAAGGCAGCAGGTGACGCGCTTGCTTCGTCACTCCCGCCTGCCGCTGTTGTTAGCAACCCACCTGGTGACTCGGTGACCGGCGATGCAGCTGATCCTGGCTTCGAACCTTCCAGTCGTCCTCGGAAGCGGCAACTCTCGCCCGACGCTATTGGTGGCAATCCATCTTGGGACCTGGATACCGCCGATGCAAATGATCCTGACTATGAGCCGACCAGTCGTCCTCGAAAGCGCCGACGTGCAACACGCGTGGCTGATCGTCCGTAAGAAGAGCCTTGTGAAAGCCAGCCCTCGAAAAGCTGGCAAGGAGAGTTGTGGACCAAGAGCAACTGAAGAAAGGGGGAGGAGGTGAGAAGGAGAATCGAAGGGTTGGGTGAGATTGACGATTGGGGAGCGAAGCAGGGGCAGTTGTCCTAGCCCAAGTCCGAAGAAATGTCAGAGTTGGTTTGCTGGCCGTCGACAACAACTCAGTCCTGCTTGAAATCACTTGCTGGAAAGCTTGATCTCCAGCAATTCTAGCAATTCTGGGGAAACTGGAACTGCGTCAGTGGGTGACATGATCGAATACCTTGCTCGATGTTGGAGTCTCGAAAAGCAGGTTCAGGAGCTATTGATTGATGGCGTTCAGATCAGCTGCTACGTCTGCCGTGGCGCAAAGCCTGGATGGAGGCTCACACACACTCGCTTAGTACTGTGCCAGCCGTTCGCTGGTTGCTCTATGTTAGATGTCTAGATAGTACCTCTCTACTCACGAATGAAAAAAGACATGGTCAAATCCAACGTTCTCATGGTTGTAAGCTTGTCTAACGGATCAGATGTTCAAGACATAACAACTAGTATATCTGCACGTAGGGAATTTGGAACAGCGAGCGATCGTCACGATTGAAATTTCTCCAGCTGGTGCTCCTACACAGTCTTTCCTCCTCCATCTTTCAGTGGCTGAGAAATGCTCTTCGTAATATCACCGGATCCTATGGAAGGCGACTATCTAAGTTAGCCATGTGCATTTAGCCATGTGCGAGTAGCAAGATTGGGTCGAAATCCTGGCCGGTTGGTACGGGCTCCATCCATTGCGCTTCTGCTTCTGCCGAATATCCAAGCTGTTTGGCCTGCGAAGCGAGTCCTCGTATGCTGATTGATCAGGTAGTCCAGGCTTGTGTGGTCTGGACCGGGTTATGATCATCGCTATGCTCCGATGCGGGAGGACTGTCATCAGGCGGAGCAGAATGACCTGAGACATGCCATAGCAACCACTTGTCGAAGCCACCGTGTAAGAACCCTTCTGTGCTGGTAGTCGTCGAGATAGATGGTACGGTTCATAGCCCGGTTGACGAGTCGCAGACTTGGGCTGTCCCCGGATAGATAATTTGCAGGGGAGTAGTGTGACATGGTGGACTCAAATATCTCAGCTGCAAGGACCTTCGGGCGAAACGGAGGATTTGGGAAGTTCCGGCAGCTCTCGAACTGGGTGTCGCGCCCTGCAGACCGAACGCGAAAGATAGGTCTGGCACAGAACCTTGATTTGGAGTGAGTCCTCCCTAGTCCGATCAACAATGCTGGATTAGCCTTGGTTCTCCAGAGCTCTTTCTTCAATCCTCATCGTCGTCATCATCACTGCTTGGGAAATCAAGGTCGAGCTTCCTCTTCGGCGCCGGCGCTGAAGCAGCAGGAACGGCAGCCCTGCTCTGCGAAGGTTGAGAAGCGGACTGTTGCACGGCGGCAGGCATTCCAGTGCCAGTGCCACCAATCGACCGTCTCGACATCTCCGGACTCGGCCATGATCCTAGGTTGTTGTCGTCATCGTCACCCTCCTCCTCTGCCCCATGCTCGACCTCCGCCTCTGCAACATCCTCAGTCTCCCGTACCATTCTTTCCACCTCTCGCTCCACTGCAGCCTGGACCTCCTCGTCTCCATTCGACGCATGCTGCTGTCGCTCCTGGAAGAGCTGGAGCTGGCCCAGAGCGCCGATGCGCAGCATGTTGGCGTCGGGGAACGCCATGCCCATCTGGGCGCGGGTGAGGGCGATTGTGTTGTGGATGCGTTCGAGCTCGGCTTCAGTCTCCGCGGTAGCATTCTCGTGGCCAGCCGTTTGGGCCCCGGAGTCAGAGACACCGTTGGTGGTGGCTGTCGCCGATGTCGTGTTGTTTCTGGCCGCAACTTTCCTCCTTATGGCCTCGGCTTCTGCCTCCCTTGCGGCCGCGGCATTGTGCCTTCCTATGCGGGCCGCGAACGCTAGTAATGTCTGGTAGTCGACTTCTGCCACCTTTGCTCCTATCTCTTGCTCCTCTTCGTCGTCCGAGTCCACAGAGTCCACTATTGACGGGTGGATTTGTCCGATCTCTTGCCTCAATGCGACGCACTTTTTGATGGTGTCTTTGAGCTGCTCTTGGAGGCTTGCGACTTCAGCGCGAAGGTCGAGGGTGCGGGCGTAGTTCTGTTGGTGTCTCTGGAGTATATTGAGGGACTCTGTCAGGTTGTAGTCGTCCGAAAGGAGGTCCTTTGTTATCTGGGGTGCATTGCTGAATGTGTTGGTCTGGGTGAGGGAGGTGATGAGAGCATTCAGGTGGGTTTCAAGCGAGTTGAGTGGGTTAAGCACGACAGAGTCCATGGTGGGTTGTCGTTGATATCCCCGTCAACATCGGAGGACCGACCGAAAGGACGCGCCAGTGGGTCAGCTCGCGGATGAAAGTACGTACTTGTGTAGTTGTGATTCACATCGATTTCACAATCGCGAGCATCAATTATTAAATGAATACCAACTCGTAAATCGTATTGGCAGCGACGCGGGTCTCCTTCCCCAGACCATGCCGCTTTACTAAAGCGAACGAACCGGCGCCTCATTCTCCTATATGCTACTACTTAGTACATCACAACTCATTGTCTTTTCAGGATCCTATTTTGATCTGCGATTCATCTATAGACTGGCCTCCTCCCTCCACTGGCCTCCTTCTACAGACCATGGATTCAGCCGTACTCGTCAGGACCATCGCTAACATGTTCCTCCGACTTCACCCACGTCCCTTTCCCAGGCCAACGAAATCCCCCGCCTCCCCAAAAAGGGCTGATATGGAAAGTTGAAATTGCCAGTCTTTCATGAGGTCCCAAATGAAGCCTCGCCAATCCCTCAAAGAAATATTGGAGTCTGTTCAAGGTCGCAAAGCTACTCAGCTGGACATGGAGTGCGACGCTATAGCTGGTGACACGTGTACAGGGGTGCTCAAAGAGAACGGTAGATATTGCATTGCATGGCACCGCATTGCGACCGCATCCTTTCTAAAGAAACTATGACGGGTCATCCAATGCCCAGAATTCGAGAAAGGGGAATATCCAAAGCGGTCATCGCCCAGCTTTCGCCAACTGACACTCTTCAGACGGTTTCGAGAATCATTTTTCTTCGCCCAACGACAGCCCCGACAAATCATCTGTCGTCAGGTCCATTCCCATTCGAGTTCGGACTTGCACTCTTCTTTCTCTGCCCTTCTCCCAGCGCGTGGACAGCCCAAGTACTTTTACCCCCACAAGACACGACTGAAGTTGGAACCATGCCTTCTCTTGAAGGAACAGTTGATCGCTTAGCGGAAATCGAGGCAATAGTGCGTTGTTCTAGCACTTTGCGACAGGGGAGGTTCCTCGGGCGATCAGCTGGGCGTCGAGACGTTCCTTAGCAATGTCTCCTCCTGTCGCACGGGCGCTAGTTATGCGCACCTCAGGGACGCCTAGAGTCGTTTAAACGGTATGGTAGATATCATATACCGTCAGACCCATGTTTCCAGCACAAAGTGCCGAGACTCAAAAGTCTTGTTCGGAGCACTGCCCGGCGAAAAGCGCAACCATCCAGTCCCTTGCGCGACTCACGCCTTCTGCGGCGGGGCCTGGATCTCCTCGCTCAGAATGCGCTGTGACGAGGAATTGTCGACGGCAAGACCATCACTCTGGATCCGCACCTCCAACTCCTTCTCTTGCTGCTCGAACCCCTCTTGGACGAATGGTCGAGGTTGAGGTTCTCCTCGGCGGCCATGAGCGGCCTCTTGATCCTTTTCAACCTTGTCCGGCTTTCTCGGCACGTGTTTCCGCATATTGTATCCTCCTCGCCAGCCGAGCCAGCCTTTCTCATGCGGCCCTCTCAAGCAACAGACCACCAGCGCCGCAACGACGAAGCCGACACTAGCAGACCCAGAGGACGTCCAGCCGCCATCGGCGTAAAGGTGATTGCCGACCGCAGTGCCAATCAGTTGTCCGACAAAAACACTGACCATGTAGGCAGTGTTGACGCGATTCCTGGCCAGTGGCGCGACCCCATAGATTGCGGTACGGTTGGCAATCTGGCTGGTTTGCAGGCCGATGTCGATGGCAACGGCCTGGATGATGGGTCCGGCTATGGTGAACTTGCCGGTGTATGTGCCGACGAGGACGCCGACCAGACAGAACAGCTCGCCGATGATGACGGAGAACAGAGGCTGGTGTTTCTCCATGACGGTCCTGGCGAAGATGGGACCCCACGTCATGCTCCCGATGCCGATCAGCGCGAAGAGCCCAATGACCAGGGAGCTGTAATGGTAAGGAGGGCCGGCGAGGAGGAAGGTCAGAGTGGTCCAGTAGTTCGTGAATATGGTGGCGGTGAAGAGCCCCACGAGGCACGCTTGCACCAGCACGGGGTGCTCGGCGACCAGCTTCAGGATGTCCCAGAGCAGAAACGGATATTTCTTCCAGATCACCTCGCCCGGGTTCGTGGATGGATAGTCCGGCATGTACAGGTACAGCAGAAACAAAATCACATATTGCAGCCCGAACGAGATCCAGTAGATGTACCGCCATCCGATGTATTGCGCCACCACGCCGGACAGGAGCCGAGCCATGAGCATCCCTAACAGCATGCCCGACACGACGATCGAGAGCGACGTAGCGCGACGGTGTGGAGGCGCCATGTCGCCCACCAGAGGGAGCATCAGCTGCGGTGTGACCGTGGTGACGCTGGTGATGAAGGAGATGGCGCCGAAAGCGGCGAACGAGTTGGTCACACAAAGCCCGATCCTGTTCATGCCCAGTCAGTCAGTTGTATATAGAATGTCCAGGAGAAGGCCTTTCAAGTTTCTTCATACCAGAGTGTCGCCGTGAACCAAACCAGCCATAGGACAAACGGCCTTCTCTTGACCAGGTCTCCCAACGGACACAAGAATAACAATCCCCCTGCATATCCGGCTTGTGCGAGGGTGGGAATATAGGAGGCTTGTTCACCGGTGACATGGAAATCGTCTGCCAGGAGGTTGAGAATGGGGTGGGTATAGTAGAGGTTCGCGACCGTGAAGCATCCGGCGAACGCTATATATATCACATAGTCGTCAGTGTCGTCGCCCTCCACCAGCATCGAGTCCTTCGCCTACCAAACAGTACATTCAATCCCATTGAAAACTTGAATGGATTCTCGGGATCGTATCGACATCGCGAAGGCACATATGTGAGGCAGTCATACAGTTTCTGGGGTATACCCCGTTTCTTCGCCGCGACCGCATGTTGCAAAGCACGCTCCTGTGCTGGCGAAGGCCCTTCTTCGTCGTTGCTCACGGCGACGGGTTCGGTCGGCTGCGACCTGGACATGGTTGAACAGCCCGGCTCTCGCTCCAGCACGCACAACACGACACAGAAGAGGGTGTAACCATGGTTTCTGCCCCAGACACACGGATATAGACTAATCCAGTACGAAATAGATGGAGACTTCCCATGACGCGGAGGATGGATCGGCATGCGCCGAACCCAGGCGTCTCCCGTCCATCCTTCTCCACGCAATTGGGGGAAATTGGCCGGTCACGGGAAACACGGCAACAAGCCCGATAAGACCAGCAGCAGATGACATAGGATGAAATAGATCAACGTCCATGAGGGATGGATAGATATATCTTGATAATATTAGACAAGGTTACAGCCGTCGTCACGCTGGCCGTAACGAGCCAAACAGCCTTTCCACTGGAACCTCGGCACCTTCACGAATATACATTCGGGATCCTCGCCTGCAAGAGACCTCTCCATCCGGTCAGCCTCTCTGGCCGTTGCGACAATCGAAACGTAAGGATTCAAAGTAGTCCACATATAATAAGTCGAGTTGAGAAAACAGGTCATAAAGCAAGAACGCAGGGTATCGTATCCAAGCACATAGCCTCGCTTCGCTGTGATATCAAGGAAAAAGACCTTTTTGAGCCCCCGAGTTGTCGTCAATCGTCAATGTCATAATTATCGTCAAATGATGTCGTGCTCTACCTCGCCGGTTTCATGCGGCGATACTCTTCGCCGAAATCGTCGATGGTCTTCGCAAAGTCTTCTGCGTCTGCACCAAGTCAGCTTGGACTGAAGGATACCTTTGCACCCTTCAACATGTACCTTGCATCAATTCAAAGTCGAGAAAGTGTTCCCCGCTTGCCGCGATATGCGGCGAATACTGCGACGAGAAAATGCGGCGCTGAAGCTCGGCCAGGTATACCGTCGAGCTGTTCTTCGACCAGCGGTACCAGGTAGGAGAAGTAACATTATGTGTGATGAACGCCGTCCATATCGGAGTACTGCAGGATGTGTCAGTCTAACGATAAATCTTGCATGAGATCGCCCGCTCACTGCTGCATTGCTCCATCGAGAACCGACGCCTCAAGCCGAAGGGCATCCGTGCTCTTGTCCCGATACAATCGCAAGGCGTGTTCGTACCCGCTGTCTCGTATAGCCCTGACCTAGTCAGCGTTATGCAGGCCTGTCTCCTTGCGCAGTCGGGCGCATACCCAGCAAAATAACTCGTGTCCCCCTTCAGCACATGGTCCAACGTATTGTTGCCGGGCTTAGGACTGTCATGGGATCGTAGTGACAAAAATGTGCAATGGAAAACCACCAGCCCTAGAGATATATCAGCATCGCACCAGGCATACTCTGGTCACAGTGCTCACATTCATACGAAGTGAATTTGAGGCTGGCCCAACAAGTGCTGGTAGCTGTGACAGTTGGACGACAAAGGTACAGAAATGGTCCGGACCGTCGTATGTGTAGTTCATTGAGGGGCAGGCAAGACCACCGAGTTCCCTTTTTGCTGTCCGACCATTCGCATACCAGCTTGCAACGATAATCGCGAGCACGAAGGTAGAATTTTGTCCGAATGCCACCAGGGAACTTGCTACTTCATGTCAGCCTGTCGCCCTCATCGCCGGACGGTACTAGCCGTACATCTGAAGTATCCTGTCAAATTCGGGATCAGGAAAGCTGCGGCCCCTGCCAGAGCTTTCTCCGAAACAGCGCGAGCTGAACGTACCCGGTCAGTGGCCCCTTGGAGAACAAGCCAGAATGAGATCACTCACGGTAGAGGGTCATCCTCCAGAAGGGTGGTAGGTAAGTTATCAAAGATTTTAGAGGCCCAGTGGCCCGTATCTGGGTCAGCACTAGAAGTATGACTCAACGTAGAAAAGGTCGTGGTAGGGGAAGACAAGGCGGGTGGGCTGGGAGCTGCTTGATTCTGGAGAGTCTGGTAGCTGCCGTGCGAAGACGCAGGAGACATTGGCCGTTGGTCCTGTCGAGGCGGCCGCACACGCTCGTGAGATGGACGTTCTCTCATGCCTACCCAATGTTAGTCCTCAGGGTGACACCGCTCTGGACAACGCTACCCGCCTGTTCGCTGCGCTGGGACCAGGGAAAGGTTCGCAAAAGCCTCTGCGGCCGAGATCAATCGTCTGTTCTCACGCTGCAGGGACCGCAGATCGTAGATCTCATGGCGCAGATGTTGTAGTTGGTGCCGACTGTAGGATTGCCTGGCACCGAAAATGACTGAGCGCTCGTGACTGCAGGGCAAGATGTCCGTCGCCTACCTTCTCAACACTCTACATAGGGCACAAACAAAGAGTCGATAGGTCTCCAGACGCATAGGCAAAGTCTGGTTACCCATTGCAAAACAATATCGGGTGATGTCCTTCCACGCATCTTGATAATCGGCTCGGATGGGGTCAAGAGGAATCTTGCCTAGAATTGTCCAGATGTCCTGGAGTGTAAATGCGACACTGTTCTGTGCCAGTCCCAAGTCATCAGCCACTGGCCGAGTGATAATGTCTCTGACTGCGTCGATTTGGATGTCGAGTTCTCCCAGAGCCCAGCTCAGATCGTTCAGTCGTGTGATGGCCAAGGTGATTTCCTGCACATGGTCCTGATCAAATTTCCTGACCACACTCAGAATGTCCGCAATTTCCTGGGCTCTGCCAGCCTCTTCGCGAAGTATTAGATCCATGCATGGTAAATCAAGATGCAGATAACGAAGTTCGAGAAGTACGACCGATCGAGAGCGCTTGTTGATCAGGCTCTGTTCGGTGTCAACAAGACTGGGCGGCTGAGTCGATGAGACCGGGTGGTATGAATCGCTCGTAATACGCGGAGACGACCCTCATGCAGGTTGTTGACGTGTCAAGCGGACAGCAGGCGAAGCCGATGGTAGAACGCTGGCCATGCATGGCCTACTGAAGCATGGCACACGCCGATTTGTCCACCCAGCCTGGGAGAGGATACCTAGGTCGGTTGCAACGCAAGCTCTGATGTGGTTCCTGTCATGCTCAGTACCAGCCCTAAATGACCCTTGGGCCCCCTCAAGCTTTGTTGATATCGCCGACTGTTCTTTGAGAAGACTAGCTGACTCAGAAGTGCCGTTGACCCTCGAGATTCTTCTCATGCCAGTGCCAGTGCCAGTGAGACAGCAAACGTAATGCGTCATATTGCAGGTTTATTGCAGCCTAAGCCTGGACACTCGCTCAAGCTTCTCACTGCATGGCAGAAGTCCGACAAGTGATCACTTACAAGCGGTACGACGTGTACTTGCCTTTCGAAGGAACGCAACTGGACCGGTGCATGGGAAGTATGTCCTACCATGCTACGGCGGAAGCGTTGTGTAGTCGTGAACAGCCCAGTCCGAGTGATGTCTCCGGTCTGCTTGCAAATGCTGCAGCAGGTGTTTTGAGGCCGACAATGGATTTATTGAGGGATCAATTTGAAGTATCGGTGGAGATGGGAAAGGAGATCTACTCCATATAGCTGGGGGTTAAGAGCAAGCGCGAGAGTCGCACCTACGCCTTGTTGCTGCCTGAGGCGACACCTTGGCTGGCTAAGCCACACGGGTCAACAACTTCAAGGGGCCAAACGGGTCTTTCGGGGTCGATAGAAGGCATTTAGTACCGTGCCCCCGCGGACATGATCAATGGAGGCCAAATTTTGACGCCTTGCAGGTCGACAATAACACGGCTGGCGAGGTTCTTGAAGCGATACGCTCATCTGCGCAGCGCGCGAGGTTGCACCATGTTTATGGATTAGGTGTCTATATTCTTTGGCCACTGCATCCAAGACGCGTCGCTGTTCGACGCGTTCGCTATGGTTTGAGCCGGGCAAAAGCCACGGCCCAACAGCATTGGCGAAGAAAAGAGGACGAGAGCGGAACAGTTCAGGTACGCAGATGATGCATTGCATAAAGAGCTAGTATACAGCAAGTACCCTGGTATGCTTCACACATATGATGTTGCAGCTCGATCATGGTGACTTCGGCGGGACTGTTGGGCGTCCCGCGACAACTTCTTCCATGCTCGATTGTTTTTGCGTAGCACCCTGCAAACGAAGCACACCGGCCCCTTCCACGACTGACTCCAGAAACCACGCCTCCCAGCCGGTCATTGCCAGTGAAACCATAACGACAAAATAAGGGAACGGACGGCGACTATCTCAATGCGTTTGAGACTGACGACACTAACGAGGTAGTAGAGCGTCGCGCTGTTTATTCGTCGTCATCGGAGGCGTCACCGCCAGCCTAGAGCCTGGTTAAAGGAATGCTTGAGGCGATCCAGCTGATGGCTCAGACTTACCTGGTACTTCGCCTTCTCATCTTCATACCGCTTCTTGTCGGCTTGAGCCTTCTTCTCATATGGCTCGCGCTGCTTCTCGTTGAGAGCCTTCCATCTGTCGCCGAGGACCTTGCCGACTTGGCCTGTGGACGCGATTAGTACCTCTGGCGTGAAGGTGCAGAGCAGTGGGTGGACGTACCAAAGCTAATGCCTGGGTTTTCCTCACGGACGTTCTCACGTTGCTCGTTGGCAAAGAACATGTACGCGGAGAGACCTCGCTTGGGCGCGTTGGGGTCTAGCCATGTCAGTTGCGCGTGCCCGACGCGGGGCCAGGTTTGTTTACTGACCCTTCTTCTTCTTTTCCGCGCCGCGACCCTTGGTCTTGGTTGACTTAGCCTTAGGCATTATGGTGTTTCTAAGAGGATTCGGACGTCTGGAAGAGGTCTCGAGGGTTGCAGTCTGCTGTGTAAGGCGTCAGTAGGTTGTTGATGGAGTTGAGCTAGGGTTATGTAGGAGCGCAGTGGAGGAAATCAAGGTTGTGGAAGGACAAGGAGCGACAGAGGGCACAGGCACTTGGCACAGCGAACAATGCTGTTCTTGTTTGAGTGATTGCAGGCAGGACAATCGCGACAAGCAGGTAATGTAGTCTGTTGCGTGTAGGAGGATCGCGCAGGCAAATGAAAGCATGGGTGTTTTGGGAGAGTGCATTCGCGGTCAAAACGCGTCTTTGCCCAGGGTTAAACGCATCTGGCGAGCAGATGGACTGACCAAGGATGCAAAAACGCGTCAAAGAGCAGAATTTTGCGATGCGAACTGTGGTGGTGGTGGTTAGCGATCCTGGCGCCGGCGGCGATGGCGTTGGCGATGGCGACGATGAGGTCGCGAGTGAGCGGAAACAGGGTCGAACGATGATGAGAAGAGCATTTTTGACGGGGATTTTGACAAGAAACAATGTGCGACAACAGATGAAAGTGGTGGGCAACGAGGTGGTAGTGGTAAAGAAGAATGGTGAGTACTTACCAGAAAGGCGTATGAGTAGGAAGGGTGGGCGTAGAGTGAGTGCACAGCGAAATGGGCGTGTACAGCGCAGAGGAAGCAGTACTGTGAGAGAGAGCAGTAGTGGTAGGAGTTGGTAGTGGTAGGAGTGGGTGGGAGTAGTAGTAGTAGGAGTAGTAGGAGTAGGAGGGAGTAGGGGGGGAAGGGAGATTGGGAGGGCAGAGTGGTAGTGGGAGGGCGCGGGTGACTGACTGCGACTGCGACTGCGACTGGCACTGGCGACTGGGCGAATACTGCTAGTACAACTGCCACTACGAACTGCGGGCCGGCAGTCAGCACGAATCGTGTGCGCGAGCTGAGGGCGCAGGGCCAGGCCAGAAGTGCCGTGCCAGGCGCACACAGATCAATCGATGATTTATTGCCATGCTACCACCAAAACACCGTGCTGCCAGTAAACCACGTCCTGCTACTGGTAGGTGACTGCAAATCAACCCATCAACCTGCGCACTGCATGCCATCATCAATCATCCAGCTCCATCACCCACGGCATCAATCACTGCATCATTCCTCAGCCTCCCCTTCTCCCCCTTTTGCCAAACGAGCCACCTCTCGCTGCTCTCGCTACTTACTACCTCCTGTGAGGTTTTCGCGATAGATCACTGCTGTCAATGCCGCCAATGCTGCCAAACTGCGCTCTCAGATCAAGCTGTAGCTATTGTTTTGACAACTTACCTTTCCTACCATTGGCACTAGCATATTACTACTGCACTACTACTGGATAGCTACCTACAGGTATCTACCTACCTAGTACTAGATTTTATTATTATGATTGATCTGAACGTAGTCTGATCTCGTACTCTCAGCTCACGCTGCTTCTCCCCTTCTTCCTCTTCCAGCCACCTTCCTTCAACCCACTAGTAGTAGTGAATTGTCATCTGACGTTACTACCTACTCGCTATCACTACTAGTAGCTGCCTTTACTACCTACCTAGGTCGGTACCTAAGTACGTACTCACAAAGCGCCGAGCACGATACTACGAACTTGATACTCGCTATCACTGCCTAACTACTACCACGTACCTACTGCTGACAAGCTACTCTTGCCCCTGCGAACTCTTCCAACCTGCGTTCTAGAACTTTTTATCTGCTCTCCCCTTCTGCTCCGCTCCGCAACCATTCACCTCACTCGTATCGGCCACCGTTCCTACTACACACTACCCGCAGTGACGATGTCCTTGTACCAGGATTAGAAGCCTGTGTACTGTTGTCATCTTATGCTCCTTGTACAGCTCACGGTACGGATCTCCATACCTACCCGAGGTGCCTACCTACCTAAGGTACCTTAGGTAGGTACTTAAGTCACAGTGCTTTTGAAGAGATATATCTTTGGCAAGGACATTGTCTGCGAGTACAGACCTCCGTGGTGGACAAGATTCCGTAGTATAGAGCCAGCATCCCATCATTCCACTTATGCGGCTGCAAACCCGGAGGTCTGTCTGCTGGTGGCTTCCTCAAAGACTGAGGTTGCTCCAATAACGTACTACTACCTAGGAGTGTCTACCTGAGTGTACTAGGTACTACTATCTGATACGCCTTGGTCCTACTTCCCTTACAGGACTTGAAGTACTTGGATACTAGCTGTGCTAGTACCTTGGTAGGTGAGGTAGGTAGATAGGTGTGCGAGAGTAGCGAAGGTTCACAGCACCAGGATGTCGGGTTGGCCAGGGCAATGCATCTCCAAGCAGTGTGTCTTTCAACGTTGGGGAGACTGGGCTGGTGGAACGCCGACAAGCTATACCATGGTAGAAGGGTGTAGGAAGTGGCAGACCCAATGTATCATCTACTTCAAATGCAAGAGGGTCTTTATGCTGTGCCCTCTAGAAATTGGGGAGGGATGTGCCGCATTGGACCTTATTCTCTCAGATTGATGACTACGTACTGTGTGGTAGCGAAAGTCGTCCGCGATTGTGCCCTGCAACGGCTGTTCTCCCAGCCGGAATCGTCGACGTGAAAACAGTACATGATGCCCTTCTCCCTTCATTCTTCATCAGCCACCATCCTGCCTGCGACGGACTACAGCCGATATTCCATGCTGAAGAGCTTGTCCCAAGCCCTCGATTTCGCCGGCGAAGGAGAGGAGGAGCCATCTTCTCCTGCGGTCCGAGGTTTCGCTGGACTTGCTGTCGGCGTTTGATTCATGGGTGCCATTGTGTTCTGCCTCAACGGCGACTGCGACGCGCGCCTCGACGGCACTGTGGAATACACAGCTCTCATGTTTGGGGAAGAACGCGGGTTCAGCGCAGGATGATGGCGGATACGCTCACGCGCAGCTTCTGTTGGTTCGGCGTGGTTGTCATGTCTCCAGCTTGCAGGCGATGATGCCAGGTGCGCATGCATCCTCGTCATGGACGCAGAGGCAGAGGGAGACGGAACAGGGCCAGTCTGTTTTTTTTCTCGTATCAGCCAATCTTCAAGATTCCTTTATGGGCCGAGCAGGAGATCCCTCCTCACCACTTCGAAGACCTGTGCCTCCTCTCGGTCCGTCTGGCTGGCCGCGGTGGGCTGCCGCACAATGCTGGCCGTAGCGGTCTGTGTGCCGGACTTGGGTCCTGGCTGTGCGGCGTCCTGCGCGTTGTCTCCGTCTGCACCGGCGTCAGCTTCGGCCTCAGCGTTCGCTTCATCGGCACGGGCATGAGACTGCTCGGCATCGGTGTCGCTTGAGATCGGAGCCAGAGGCGCTTTGGAGGGCACGTCCTTAACACTACCTCCTCTGCTAGCGGCCAGGACATCGTGTTTGCCTTTGAGATCCACGCTCTTTTTACTCCCCGAACTTGAACGGCGGCTGTCAAGGCTCTTAGTCAACGTCTTGGTCACCATGTTCGCTGTTGCGCTTGCACTGCCCATTCCACCGCCGATGCTCATGCCTGACTTGTGCTCCTTCCTTCCCATCCCCATATGACCTTTGACCTCGATGTTCGATGCTGTTACGGTCGACTTGCCGACAGACGGCGTGCCTGGGGCCCCCAGCTTTTCTTCAGTAGCATCGATCATGTACCATCTCAGGCCGTCGGACAGTTCGAATGGGTTTTCGTCGTCGATTGATCGCATCGATCCTGCGTCATCCACGCTAGCCGTGGTAGAGACGTTGCCGCGCATTCCCGTCGACAGGCTACGAGATAGATCAACCACGCGCTCCTCGATCTTGGTGATTCTAGCCAGCAGCCAATCGCGAGCCTGAAGCTTGTGCGCATCCTGCTCGCGAAGGAAGTAGTGGGGAGCCCCGACATTGAAGGCGGCCCAAGGTCGAGTCGCCTGGTTCCGAGTCGGAAGAAATAGAGCAAGGTCGCCCTCCTTGAAACTCCGATATGCAATCTTGTCGTGTGCTTCTGCTTGACTTCGGTGAGTTCGCTCGCGATACGCCCGTGATTCCTTCTGGTACTTCTTGGCCAGGCTCTCAACATCTTTGTAGCGCTTCGTAAGGAGGTCGATCGTGCTGTCGATATCTAGTCGCTGCATGGCAGTGAGGAAGTTGGTATATTTGCCTGACTCGGAATCCGGATCGTTGTCAGATATCCAGTAAAGTGTTTCCAAATCTGAAGGGTCCGAGTAGTGCTGTGCCGGGACCGAGCCTGAAATGGTACGCTTCATCACGGATGCCCCTGTACCTTCGCCACCGCTGAGGACGACACTCGCATTGACTTTCGATGCGCGCTTAATAATCAATGTATCATCCTGTCTCGATACTGAATAGCCAAACTGTTCTAGCATGCGGATGATACGGTCGTGGTGATGGAAGAGGCGCTCTGACAACTGCTTAGCTTTCTCACCACGGCTGTTGAGGTGCTGCCCCAGTGTCTCTTGTCGTTCAGCGGCTGCTCGTGCAGTACGTGTCAGGTCTTCAATCTCATGTCGCAAGTGCTGCATGATGCCATCGTCCTCGGCTTTGCGGTCCATGAGTTCGGCGACCTTTTGTTCCTCTGACGTGAGCTGTTGTCTCAACGCCCCGGATCCCGTCTCGCCTGCAGCAAATTTCTCCCGGAGACTGTGTATTTCTGCGCGTTCACTCCCGAGCTCAGATCGCAAGGCTGAGATCTTGCTACGTTCCTGCTCAAGGCTCTCCCGAAGCTCGTTGGATCGCGTTTCGGCATTAGATAGCTCTGCTGTCAAAGACTTGATTTGAGACTCGTTGTGAGTTACTTTTTCCTCCAGGGATTTGTTCTCTGCCGTTGCAAGCTGCAACGATTCATCCAACCCCCGGGCGTGGATGGCTGCGCCTTCGGACAAGATCTCGAGAGCATTGACGAGACGCCGCAGATCTTCTGGAGGAGAGCCCGCAGGGGAGAGATTCGAATGCGCACCTTGCAGAATGGTGATGATTTCCTGCTGTTGTTCCTCCATGGCTCTGAGTTGGTTCGCCAGAGTCATGTTCTGCGCTTGTGCAGCAGCTCGTTCATCTTTGACCTGATGAAGTTGGCGATCCAGACTGGCTGCTCTGTCTCGTTGCACGCTGACTTCCTTTTGAGCAATTTCTAGCTTCCGCTTCGTCTGTGCCAGATCATCAGCCGCACTCCCACTCATCTGTTCAAGTTCATTCCGCAGATTAAGAATGACCTGATCCTGCTCCGTGCGCAGATGGTCTCTGGACTCGTTGAGGCGGTCAAGCTCGTCTTCTGCTTCGTCCAATTTCACCTTAAGCCTATGCACCTCATCGTCCAGCAGCTGACGTTCCTCCTCGAATTCTTGTTTCTGAGACTCAAAGTTGGCCATCAGATCCTGCTTGACAAGTTCGGCTTCATGCATCTTATCTCTGCTCTCAGAACTTGAACGTCGTTCGGCGTGAGCCTCCTCTTGCAATTTGTGAACTTGACCTTCCAAAGCAACGATCTTTTGCACCAGCGACTTTTCATCTTGTGTACTAGACAATCGCCGATGAGAGAGGGACGATCTTCGGGATAGATCGCTCTGTCTGGTGAACGGACCTGGTGAAGGGGTCTGTCGTTCGAACTCTGCGGCACTGCCTGGCACGAATATCCCACTGTTAGGTCGGCTGAGCTGACTTTGGCGGTGGAGGAGGTCTTCCAATTTGCGCACTCGACTGTCCGAAGCCCTTAACTTTTCTTCCAGTCGGGATTTCTCGTCCTGTAAATTCCTAACCTCGTCTCCCGTGCGTAGAGCCGCACTCTGTCTGAGGTCATGCATGCTTCCATTCTTGAACGGCTTCGGCCTCTGTTTTCGAATCGGTGCATCCAGGTCTTTCATTCGCTGTGTGAGTACTTGAACAGCGTCGTCGATTCCCAAGGCGGTCAGGTCGTCAATCCAAGCAAATATCTCATCCCTGCTCACGAATGGCCAGGAGTTTCGTGGTGATGATGCTCTCAGATCGATCAAGGGGTCTTTCGCGTTCAAGTCCTCATCCAGGAACTCGTTGTGTGCTGCTGTCCATTTCTTGCGGCGTCGT
The DNA here is from genome assembly GCF_000585585.1 of Capronia coronata CBS 617.96. NCBI lineage: Eukaryota > Fungi > Ascomycota > Eurotiomycetes > Chaetothyriales > Herpotrichiellaceae > Capronia > Capronia coronata. The sequence continues at coordinate 1,033,274 of NW_006912896.1, read as the reverse complement.
TGCTCCTCTTCGGTCTGAAGGGACAGATCTTCGTGGAGCATGTCAACCTCGGCCCTCATCCGCTCGGTCCATTCGGATCTTCTGGTCGCTTCCACTAAAGTGGCCCCGTATACCAGAGGTAGTTGAAACACTCGGTTCAGCAGTTGTAAGTTGTCGTCGTCGTGGAAGTCCAGATTTGTGGTGGCAGATTGTGCTTCAGCCAGACGGGATTGAAGGCTGGAAATCTGTTGAAGTGTCGAATACCACTCGCTCGAAACGGCCTTTCTGGCTTCTGACGCAGCGTTGGAGGCGTGAATGATTTCTTCCACCACGGCCACGAGGGCTGGTAGCAGCTCCTTGGTGTGCACAGCAGCCTTTCGAGAGACCGAGGCAACTGATTTGGGATTATCCTGCATTTGCAAGACATCTTCGTAATCAGAGGTGATCCGCTTAGCCAATGTCTCAGCTTCGTCGAGCAGAGCGTTCGTGTCGATATCCGCAACTTGCGTTGGTTGGCTGTGTGCATCGGCTGTACCGGTCTTCAGCTTGTCCATGTCTGCTTGCAACTTTCTGAGCTTTTGCTCGAACTCCACTGAGTTCTGTTCGACGCTATCGGCCGCGGCTTGAAGCCCAGCCCGCTCAACCAAGTCTATCAGAGTACCTATAGGTGGAGTGGTGTGGCTGTGATTGTTCTCGGCTTCCTCCGCAGAACGACGTAAGACTCTTGCAACATCTTCACGGACTGGCAACTCCGCGAGTGCTTCGGCACGTGCTTGCCAGTGCTGGAGTATGTCTTGATGCTCTTGCATGTAGTTTTCCGCCCACTGCTGCGTCTCTTCGAACCGCTGCTGTAAACTGGTCACACTAGTTTGCAGATTGTCCAAGGCCACCTGCATAGATCGGCCGATGACTGTAGTTTCATCTGCACATGTTTCGATGTTGTCCACGCCTGTCCTCGCTATCTCGAACGCATTCAACGCCCAGGCGCGTCTGGACATGAACAGATCCTTCCATACTTTGAGGCTATTCTCGTCGGCAAGAGAGGAAGGGGGGGCAGAGAGCGGCTGCAACCCGAGGCGGTCTCTGGCGGGGGGTCGAGAGTCAGTAGAGAGGAATTGTTTATCGTAGACATAGATTTCGGCTTCGTTGGATACGTTCTTGACGTTCTTGCCGCGGGCAGTCATCAAGATCTGGCGCCCGGCCGGGACGCCTGCGGTGGATTCGATCCATGACCGCAAGTTGTCGACGCGAGCATTCGAGTCGGCGTTGAAGGCGAGGATTTGACCGGTGTGAGAGATGTAGACTTGCAACAACGCCATCCCCCATTCACCTCCTCTGTCATTGTAGTTCTGGGTGTAGTCAGATCGATGACTGATGGAGGCATCTATGCCAGCATTCGGCATGTTCAGGCTCACAGTCTGACCCATGATTGTCACCGGTGCATGAATTGGGTTTAGCGTTGTTGAGAGGATCTGGTTTAGCGTGTGAGATGGAGTAGGGGCGGCACGTGCTCTGGGTATTATTAGTCAGCAGCAAGACGTTTCCCTCCATTCACTGGGGAGAGTGAAGACCGTTGGGCAGAAGGTCTCACAGCAGGGTGCTACAGTTACGGGAATCTTGGTGCCTGCTTCTTGCAGACGCCTGCGGCATACTATTTAATACTCGACAGCCTGCTAGATAGCCTACTGATTTAACAAGAGATTCCGTGGTGCTGGACAATGCTTGATACTTACATCCGGCATCAACAAAGAAGTCTACGAAATAGTTCTGCGGGCAGTGTTCCTGTCCAGCTGATATCGATCAGAAGTTGCGAGAGAAAGAGTGGCGACGATGTTTGTCAGGGGGCACAATATAACAAGACAGAAGGCCAGGCTCGGTGATGGGTTTGTGTTTGCGTATTTGCAGCGCTGGACATTACCTAATCTTTGTATCATATCTAATCGCTGGCACCTCAAGTACCATGGATATCACCGACTGTTGGGCAGTATCACAGGTACCAGTAGCCGAGGTTGGTAAAGTACGTACGAATACCTAATGAACTTTGGAGGTACGGCTGATGACTGACAATTTACGCCCTGAGATACTATTCTAGCTGCTGTTTGGTCCTGATCAAGGATTTCCTTAATCACATTGTCGGTGCAAATGTCGTATTGTCTGCTCTGAGGCAAGTCTCACGGTACATCCACTACGTAAGTACTCTGTATATCTATCCCCAGTTCTCTTATCGCCCGTGGGCTCCACTTGCCCAAATGGAGTGTGTTGGACTGGCTGTCACTACATATATTATCTACCAAGTATCAATTAAGGTCATGAGGTTCCTTCCGCGGACCTCGAAATCACCTCGACAATTCATCATCCATCAGTTTAGTCGTTGAAAAGCACCAGTAACGGTGCAATAGTGGAGGGTCACTGGGCGAGCCGTTCATCATGAAGAACCATCTTCCTAACATCGAGAAGCCCTCCTTTATGTGGCACCTGAGGTCGTTGGAAGATATCAAAGCGGCTTCAGGGTTTACGCTCGCCAATTACATGAACATTATCCTTCTTGTTGTCTTTGTCTACTTCGCTATCCGGCAAGCCAGGGCGAAACAGGTGAGTGTTATTCTGCCTGATAGCCTTTGCGTTCCATGCTACATGTACATTGGGTTGGGTCGTTTTGCACTGTCTTAACACACACCTTCGCAGCAAGCAGCAGAGAAGGCCGGCTATGAGAAACGGTACATCCGAGCCCCAGAGTTCCCTCCAATCGAGGAACAGCAAGACTTCGACTGGAAGACGACGGAACCAATTCCCCCTCCGCCATTGAAATCCAAATACTTCTTGACAATGGGTGAGTTTTGTGCTATCCCTCCTCAATCCCGGCCCCTGCTCGCGAGTAATACACTACCCGCCTATCCTTTCCTCCCTTTGAGCCTTGTAGGCCATAAAGGAAAGGCTAACTCCTAGGACGAGCCGACTCTGACGACCCAGGCCTTGAGAAATTACCGCCGTCGGAGCTGCTCTTGATCGACAAGACATACGAGGAGCGCATTGCGTACCGGCGCCGCATCATGGCCGAGCAAGGCAAGCACATCGTGAACGTGAATGATGACCTTCGCATCCGCCCGGCCGTCGTGGAGCTCTACCAATTTCTCCTCGGCACGTACCTCCCCCTCCGCTTCCCGACCATGTTCAAACTGCACGAGACCGAATACGAGCAGGGCAAGGCCTTTATGCTGGAGAACTTTATCACGGGCGCCTTGTTCCCTGCGAAAGTGACGGCGCAGATGTCTACTGAACGTCTTCTCGAAACCCTCGGCCGCACCGTCGACGAAGACTTCCTCTTCCTCTTGCCTGAAGAAGACAGCGACGATCCCAAGTACGTGCTGGAGGCGTACGTCATAGCATGCGCTTCCGGGTTCGACCCGGCCGAGAAGATCGGGAAGCGTCTCGCAGACATCCATGGACCCGTGCCGGGCTACAGTGACAAGTTGGAGTCTAGCATGGACCGCTTCTTCTCCAAGGTCGAGGTCGGCAAGTATGTCAAGCGGTCGAACTGGTCAGTCACGACGGACGCCGAATTGTTCACTCCGGGAAAAGGCTCGGTACATGCGCACGAGGGTGACGACATTGAAGAAGTCGACCATGTTAACCTCGATACCACCTTTGTCCGCTGCGAGCGTCAGACTCTGCATCGTCTGCCCAATTCGAAGGCACTAGTCTTCGCATTTCACACCTATTTATATCCCATCAAACAGATCAAGGAGGATGGGGCCGGTGAGGAACTGGCCCTTGCCATCGATGGTCTCAGACTGGGCAATGTGCCGCAGATGCATTTCTACAAGAGAGGTGTCGTTTGGGGCGAAGCGGTCAAGAGGTATTTGAGGAGCTGAGCACGCCTGTCTAGTCAGGCCTGGGCGTATGTGTAACCTTGGCCCGTGATATCGCTGCATGATCATTCAGATCCGGCCCGAACATGAGGTGAATGTTGGGTATATATTTTCCGCAGCCATACATGACTTTGAGCTGTCCTTGCACTTTTGGATCTGTTCTATCGCAGACGCTCAACCACTTTGATGAGATCCGCCGTCACACCCATCGCCGTGACCTCCCCGCCGGCGCCGGCACCCTGGATAACTAGCGGGTTCGCGCCGTATCGTTTCGTGTAGAAGCAAATCAGATTATCGCTTCCCCTAAGGCTGGCAATCGGCGTACCCTTCTCCACCATCTCCAGCCCAACTTTCACCTTCCCAGCGGCGACGTCGACGGACCCAACGTAGCGAACCACTTTGCCGGCCTTGGCCGCTTCATCTTTGTAGCCTTCCATCTCACTGTCAAATTCAGGTAGTCTCTGCATGAATTCGTCACTTGATTTGGCGGTCTCCAATTCCTTGGGAATGAGGCTCTGAACCGGAAAGCTGTCGGGGCCTTGTACTTTCAAGCCTGCCAACCTTGCAAGGATGGTCAACTTCCTTGCCACGTCCATGCCATTTAAGTCATCTCGCGGATCCGGCTCCGTGTATCCCGCCTCTTTCGCCTGAGCCACAATCTGCGACCATTTGCCCTTTCCAGTCCCATCAGCAGGGGCGAAGGAGTTGAACAAGAAAGACATGGTGCCTGAGAATACACCCTCAATGCGCGTGACCTGGTCGCCTGTCGCCACCAGGTCCTTGAGCGTGGAGATCACAGGGAGGCCAGCCCCAACGCTGGACTCATGGTAGACCATGGCTTGGCAGTCGGAGGAGTCGACGGCGTCGAAGATATCCGTCCATAATTGCAGACTGCCCGAGAATGCTTTCTTGTTGGGCGTCACCACGCTGATGCCTTGGCGCAGGAAGGACGGGTAAGAGTTTGCAACATCTTGATTCGATGTATTATCAACCAGGATGGCTTTGCCCGGAGCGGATGAAAGATAGGTTGTCAACTCGGGAAGTGAGAGGAGTTTGGATGAAGATGAAGGCAGGTCAGAGGCAGACACCGGGTCGTATGAGGACGTGTAAAGTTGTTTCGAGGAGCGAGAGAGGAAGATCAACGTCGGTCGGAGAGAGGAGGGGAGGGAAGCGAGCTGAGACAAGAAAGCTGTTCCGACACCGCCGACACCGACGACGGCAAGGTAAAGCTTTGAGGCTGGCATTTTGTCAGTAGGTAATATAGACTAAGCCTGGCAGCATTGAAATGGTGAGCAGCTGGTAGGTTGCACTTCCGGAGAAGCAGTTTCTTAACAGCATCATTTTTCTTTGGTGAATGACGCGGGGTATTTTCAACAATGCAGGAACATTAATTGTAGTGTGGGGAAGTTTTCGCCATATCATAAACAGAAAGCTGGTCCGTATGCCAGCACACAGCATTTCTTTAAGTAGACACAGGTCTGTTCACTCGGAGTCTCGCACACGGCGCAAACAGAATGCTACCTTAGGTATTTATCATCAACCCTGATATTCGAGACCCGGCAACCCAGCCTGGCCACCGATTTCCTCCCAGAACGTGGCATAGTCCACTCCTTTCTTGGTAAGAAGTTTCTTCAATTCTCGGAGCGCCTCGGCCTGCCGCCCTTCGGTGAAGCCTCCTGGTTGCGAGGTCTCATATTGTACAATTTCAATCCAGCGGAAGAAAACATCTTCGGCCCCCAGACCTGCCAGCTTGGCCCTGAATTGCTCCAGCATATCATCTTGCGGTCCCTCCTTTTGACTAACGTGTGAATCCTCATGCACTCGCCAGATTAGCCACTGTTTCTGGTAATACACCAATGCCAAATTTTGCAAGTCCTTGGCCTGAACAGTCCCTTGCTCGACTAACCTGTGAGCATCCAGCATCGCCTTGAAGTCCAGATCCCAGTCTTTGTCGAGGAGAAGGTATCCAGTCTTTGCGAGGGTCGACGTGCGCATGGCCGGGTCGACTTTGACCTTGATGGTCAGTTCTTCATCGATTTTCCAAGTCTTGACCTGCTCAGGCGTGTCCCCCACTAGCAACGGTGTATCCCACATTCTTCCTCTTCGAACGATGATCTCAGTCTCCTTAAACCCCAGAGTCCATCGCCACTGCCATGGTCCCACGAACCTAGAGGTCTTGCCTCCGAAGAAGAATTCTCGCGGCCAGCTGCCGACAAACCCGAAAAGAGCATAGTCCACCATCAACAAGATAGTTCTAGAGCTGATTGTGTTCATGAGCTCGCCCGCCTTTGCCGTCTTTGTATCGACGGTGTAGGCTGTGTCATAGCCGAAGATGGTGATAATTTGTTCAAGGTATACCGGAACCGCATAGTAAACGCGGACGCACAGCCCAAGAATGAGGAGAAGGTTCAGTAGCAGAGGTACGACGAAGACACGCTTCTTCAAGCTCGCCGGCGTGTTGTCCACGTGGACGAGGTATATATGGTCGGTGGGAAGGGTGGAAAGGAATGGTCGTATAGAAATCGGGGCGTATTGGAACGGCGCAGGAGGGCCAGAAGGAGAGGTAGGCGGCGGCTTTGCACTGGACGTCGGCGTGACTGTAGACTTTGCAGCTCGCTTTCCTCCGGCGCGAGCCATTTCAATAGTCTAAAAGAGTGCGACTTGAACCTGGCATCACCGGCACCTGTTGCTGCAGGGTTTGACTTAGGTTTGCAGAGTCCATCCAGATCATGGTATGCATATTGCAGGCCAAACGCTGAGTCATTCAAGGCACGTGAGTGGGACGCCATCTAGCAAGCCTACAGGATGTACTAAGTACACGTACCTACCTTAGATAAGATAGATCGCACGTGATACTATTTTAGCCAATCATGAGAACGATATGCAGATAAGCGCCAAGCTACCTGCTAAACAGTCAAGGCAATGGAACAGCACCCAAACGGGGATTCGTAAACACTGCCCAAGAGTGCGGTTCTGACCGACCAGCAACTCCAGTCGGGTAGCTCTTCCTTGGGATTGAAGAAGAAGCCGATTGAAGATTGGTCGGGATGAGCTCACCGGCTTCCAAGCGCATGCGCCTGTCGACGTCGCGATCGTCGCTCTCTAGCCGGAAAAGTTTACAAGGAGGGCAGTCCTCCCTTCCGCGTCCGGCCTCTGCAGTAGGTCGTCCTGACATCTGGTGGTTGGCAACATTGATTCTGAGACGTATCCCAGGCGGGACAGAGCAGACATACTAGCACACAGCCTACTTACGACTTCATCACAGGCGCAGCGGATGCGAGCCCTGCGCAACCACTCCGCCAATCGAGGCTGCGCCAGCCGTCGGTGTCACGACAAGGTGTGATAAGCGCGCACGGATTGAGCGGCAGGAGAGTACTGATGACTTCCAGACCATGCTCACGATGAGAACCTACGGGCTCGGATAAACTCTCTCGAGTACGAATTGAAAAACCTACAGCAGGAACGGGGTCTATTGACACTACAACATGACAAAGAGCTTCGAGAACAACAAGCCAAAGCTGAGGCCGATTTCAAGAAGTATCAGGTGTGTATGGGAGGTCACTATGTTTGACTGTGGCTGACAGGGCTAGGCGGCTGAAAGCGCAGCGCAAAAGGCGACACAGCGACAAGAGGCGCTTGCCAGAGAACTACGTGAAGCGCAGGACCAAGCCATCAATGAGAAGGCCGCCTTAGAGCGAAACTTACGCGACTTGCAAGATCAGAACTCGACGCTCAAGGAAGACGCTGAGGATGCGCAAGCACGATTGGCCGATCAAGAACGCCAGTACAAATACCAAATCAACGATGTCGAAGCGAAACGTGTGGCCCTGCAAGAGACTGTAGATGACTTGAAGCGGGAGCTTGAAGAGGTGACTCAACATTTCGACTCAATACAGGCACGCCTGTCACAACGAGATAACCAAGTCGACAGCCTCGAAGCCGAGGTGGCCGCACTAAAGTCACATTCCTCAGACACCGAGGCCTTGAATGTTTTGCAGAACCAACTATCGGAGCAAGTGGCGCACATCCGGAGACTTGAATCGACTAACAGAGAACAAGTCGGCGAGCTGCGACGACTGCGTGAAGCTCATCGCAGTGTTCAGATTGTGGAGGAGCAGAAACATGGGCTTGAAATCGAACTACAGGTCTTGAAGGACGTGGAAAGACAACTGGGTGAGGCTCAGATACAGAAAGAGATCCTTGAGGACGAAAAGCGAACATGGACGACGCTGCTGGAAAGCAACGGAGACGAGAACGACTTAAAGTCTCCTGAAGCCGTGGTCAAAGCTCTCATACAACAACGTATCGAGTATGCCTCGGTCATGGACAGGCTGGGTATGGTGGAGAGCGATTTGGCGGAGAAAGACGAGATCATCAAAGCCCTCGAGGGAGACAAGGCATCATTGAGGACCGAATTGGACAAGCTGAAGTCGACCCAAGCTGTACCGGTTGATGCAGTCCCCGACAACAAAGCATACAAGCGTTTAGAGCGGCAACGAGTTCTTGCGGTCAAGGAGGTCGAATACCTGAGGGCACAATTGAAGACCTTCGACACGGAGGAGACTGTGATGATGGACAACCAGAACTTTGACACCCAGCGCAGCGAGCAGATCAAACAACTAGAAGCTTTGGTGGATCAATACAAGTCCGAGGTCCAGACACTCCACTCCGATCTCTCGAAACTAGAGTCCGCGCCTCCAGCAGTCTCGGCACCACAGAGCGAGCCAAGAGGAATCAAACGGTCTGCAGAATCCCAGGAAGCCGATGAGGAAAGCAATTCGCAGTTGGGTGCACTGTTGCGGAAGAACAAAAATCTCCAGATCGCGTTGCAAAAGACCGCACAGCAGTCGCAGATGTTGGCAACGGACTTGCAGGCATCCAAAGCACAGCTGAAAGCGTTGCGGGAGAGCGCCAAAACACGAGTCTTGCAGCTTCGAGATAACCCTACTGCCAATGCCGAGGCCATCAAATTGTCTACACTCCGAACTCTTAAGCAGGAGAACGCCGAACTTCTTGCCCAATTGTGTGGGGAGGGTCTTCAGGACGTCAAGATGGTACCTACCAGCACCGTGGATGCACTCAAGCTCGATCTGAAAGACATGGAGATGGTGGTGGCCGAAAAGGAGAAGCGCATGCGACGACAACGTGAAATCTGGACACAGAAGGCAGCCGAGTTCCGCGATGTGATTGCTAGCGTTCTGGGCTACAAAGTCAATTTCCTCCCCAACGGCAAAGCAAAGGTGTCAAGCATGTATTACGGGCGCCCCCACAATGCAGACGAAGACAGCGATGATGAGGATGAGGATGAGGATTACATTGTTTTCGACGGAGATAACGGCACGATGAAGATTAGCGGAGGTCCAGAAAGCGCTTTCGGTGAGGAAATCAGGGAGCTAGTCAACTTCTGGGTGAAGGAAAAGAAGCAAATCCCCTGCTTCCTAGCTGCGATGACGCTGGAGTTCTATGAGAAGTTCGCAAGCGGCTCAAGGCTGGAGGATCAATAAGCTATACTACCACAAAAATGCATAGACCCAGTCCACCCTGAGAACATTCCGCTCTTCGCTCTGGTCTATGGAGCATATGACTGTCAAGAGTAGTCTGGGAGACACGGAGGCACCTCGCCTCCAGCACTGCCAGATTCCTCTACTGGGATGAAGTATCCATCACATGAAGGGCAGTAATGCTCGAGAGCAGAGTACGAGTTACGGAAACCTTCGGCACTGCAGTAACCCTCATCTCAACCTTAGTAGACGACATATGCACTAAGCTAAGTATAGACTAGCTTCTTCATTTATAGTATGGCGCCGGAAGGCTTGTGCGGCCCGCCTGGTGGCTGCCGAGGCTAAATATCACATCTTCATGTTGTGTCGGTGCTTCTTGCTCTGCTCGTCTCTGACAACTGGGCAAAATACATTATTCCACCTGCCCAACAGCTCTTGGTGCAATGCTGCTCAAACCCTCGAGCTGATAAGAGACCTCTGGAGGTTGCGCAGCGAAACCACAAGAGAGGGTGGGCTATCCATGCACTGACGTCAACAGGAGACCCTCTATCTGAACTTCGGCAATCTTCGATTCGATGGTGCATCGTAGCGTCAAGCATGAAGTGCCCCGAAGTCGCCGTACCTGACTACACAATATGCCACCTCAATTCCTATTCGTTAATAAGGATGCCGGCAGTGCATCCTTGACACGCAGCAACTCTACAGAACAATCGTCCATTAATTCCCACGTCCAGAGGGGCCGAAAGCACAATCGATCCGCCTCCAGCCGTGGGCGGTATAACCGCGGATCCAGACAAAGCTCGGCTCGAGAGAGCTTCAGTACCATGGTCGATTCATCTGAATCTGATGTGGCCACTATAAGCTACGATTTCTCCGGCCTGCCAACGAACAAAGAGTCAAGTGAGGAATACGATGCCATCGAATCATCGTTGCCTTCTCGACCTCGCTCGCACAGCCAACGTCGGCGTCGTGGCCAGTTCGAAAAGTTTCAGCCGAAGAGAACTCTACGTAAGAGCATCGATGGGTCCCGGAGATACGAGCTTTTTAAGGACTCAAAGAAGGATGGAAAGTCGGTTGTACTTCTGAATTCCGCGCATCTTTCCAACTCTCCAAGAGACATCACCCAGATTTCGAGCACATCTCTCGATCCATTTTCTCAGTCGGTGGTCAAGCTCGACGCTCATGTTGCCAAACTGTGTTGGTATTTCTGCGAAAAGTATCATCCCAGTGTTTGGAGCGCCGAGAGTCGGACGTCTCCTGGCGGCTCGTACACTTATCAACATTCCGCGCCGGCCGTGATTCGACGTGCAATGCAGAACGAGGTGGAGATGAATGCTATTCTCGCCTGTATGGCTGCCAGGATCGAGAATGTAGACTCGATACCAGGTCAAGGTACTGACAAATACATGGGGAACGCTCTTACGGCTGTGAGGCGCCGCTTTAGCTCGGCATCGAGACATCAACTGCTTCTGATCATCTTCCACCTCTACGCAGGAGAAGCATACCGGCAGAACTATACCGCAGCTAAAATACACATGCGAGCAGCGAAGGCATTGTTTGCCTCTTGGGGCGGCCTCGATCAGATCCCCGATCCCTGTGTGAAGGAGCTTTTCATCATCGGTGACGGACACGTGTCGGCCGTTCTCCTGGAGCCTTGTGATCTCCCGTGCGAATATGATCCTGGCTCATACTGGAGTGTCACGCCGCCGGCACTTCAATTAGCTCAAGCTCCAGATCTCACCAGTATCGCCCCAGCCCTCCTGGATAGGGTTACCGCTGGCGATTTTCCGGACGACCTAGGACAGGTGATTCAAGAGACGGCAGAATGTGCCTGGGTCCTACGCCACGCAGCAACAGGGCCGGCAGACGCCACCAAACATGCAGCTAGATGGCTACAATGGCGGCATGCAGCTATCAGGCATCGTCTGTTGTCTATGAAGCCATCAAACCCGTGCCACGACGCTGTGCGGGTTGCTCTTATCATGTGGATTCTTATTTCGATGGTGCTGTTGGGTCTACAGAGATTGGGATGTCTGATTGCTCCGAAACTGCGAGCAATATTACATCGACAGGCTTGTGCCCTGGCTCGGTGGGGAGATTTGGTCGATGTGAGGATGTGGGTTCTGAGCGTCGGGGCCATGTGCTCCTCAATTGGCGGAGTGGAGGAAGAATGGTTTCTGGATCAGCTGCTTGCGACAGGTTTGGCAGAGCAGATCCGACAGTTTCGTTCCAAGCATCCAAATTTGGCGACGATCGATATTTTGAGGACATTTCAGGAGAGGTTCTTCTATCATGATCCCATTCAACAAGTCAGGCTGAAGAGACTAGCGGACCTGCTCGAAGATCCAATGGATCACCCGACCTCGCGGACCAGCTCCCCTGCTCCAGAGAGGAATTCAAGCTCTCCGATATAAGTGGCTCTGCCATTAACACAAAAGAAATGTTGGAACTTGTAAAGCGTGATACTCATGCTCCCAATATCTCGGTTAAAGGGACTCTCTGCACATTATGCTTGCAACGATTGCTACAATGGCTACATTCAATATGACTTTGGTCAACAGAGAAGGGACGCCAGCCGCAAAAGCAGTGCCCTAAATCATCAAGCTTGGTGGCGAGACAAGGCGGCCCATCTCACTTTCTTACCCTGCAGAAAACGACCAAATGAAGTCAGCCCGTTGATGGTATCCGCAGCCATCTCCAGCGGTGACCCATTAGCCAGCAAGTGTCAGGCTGATGCTGAGAAGATATCTTCACCGTCTCATAGATCGGCCACGTCTCTCAGAGAACGTGAAAGCTGAAGTCACAATGACAGGTCTGTTGAACAACGCGTTTTGGCGGAGACAACCTGCCCCATCCGGTGAGGATCTAGCACTCGGGCGGAGTTGTATATTAGTTGTGGCAGCAACTAGACGCAAGATAGCGAGCCTGACATGTATCACGCATCGTCCAGCTCGCAGGTTCGGCAGGCTCAACGGTGCGGCAGACTGCTTTCTGTATCATTACGTGTCGATGTTATGCCAATCCCACGATGGATTTAAGTACAGACCCTCTGGGCTGGATTGACGGCCTAACCCTTAGGCGACGACCTAGCTCCAGACGCGAAAACGCGCTTGTGGATGTCGATGTTGGGATAGACATATGGCTATGGAGATTGGGGAGCTCAATTCGTATGAAGACGTGGGTCCTGTTTTTGAAAGCTATGTTCCCTCAGCAATAATGCATACTCGAGATAACGAGAAGTGTAAATCGCTGAAGCCAGGTGCCTGATTCTACATATCCACGAGTATTCTTTTCTTTCTCTGCTGCGACTTATAGCTTGGTTTCTTCTTTGTTCCTCAGGCCGCGGTTCTTCAAGGGGTCAAAGTGGCTTGATTCCCAAAGAAGACCTACCTTAGGTAGGCGACTGCTTGTTTATATTAGGCGCTTGCGGGGGGGAGCCGTTTCGCCTGCTTGTGGTTGCGCTAATCGAGCGTCCGCCGATGCTGAAGATGCAGTGGGCGACTCAAAGCCCGAAAGAGATTAATTTCATCTGAAAAGATTGGCGTGGGACTATCGGGCCACGCAAGCCCACTGCTGTTGTCAGCAGTTGATTTGAAAAGGAGGCATGGGTCACGGGATCTGGAGCCGGAGATGGAGAAACATTGTTGCGGAGACTGCGCTTGCCTGCGATTGCCCCCTGATCGGCCACTGTGGCACCGTGCAGTGCCAGGGCAAGTACCTACCCACGAGCTCACCTTTGTCTTGACTTCATCCATTACTGTTCTGACCAGCTCATAGCATTACGGTAGGCGGCATCGACGAATGGCTGTTGTGCTGTTTGCCCGAGATCCCGGCATGGACTTTTTGGAACAGAGACCTCTGTTATCTTCACGATACTAGATCCCCTTCGACGGTTCCGTCCCCTCCGATTCTCCGACGGTCCATGGACCCTTGCGTGGACAGAAGCGAAGCTACGAGCTACAAGCGGCAGGTGTCTATCGCACACACAAGAAAGAGTCATGGACGCTTGGTGGTAAGAGGACGACATGCAGCACGCCGTTCCAGAGAGTATGAGGATCAAAGAAGCCGAGGTGGGAAAGATATGCGGATGACTTGACTCGCATGCCGCTCAATAGGTGCACATGCGAACCAGATCACCTCTCTCTTTCTCTATTGCTCTCTCCCGTGGCATGATTGCTTCGGCCAGATTGTCTGTTTTTCTTGCCTCGCCGACCCTTTTCCGACGTGGTATTCGTGTCCCGGTCTCCAAATGCAGGCTGCATCACTGAAATTTTCGAGTTCATCAAGTTGCAGAGCGTACAATTCAGACCTCCGAGCAGACTGTGGCCCTGTGACAATTCCATAGCTATCAGGACCCGACTGAACTACCCCATCATCCCACAGAAAATTCCTACCGACACGAGGTTGCAGGGACAAATCGGCTAAACGGACGCACTATCGCACCCGGCAAAGACCCTCGGGCTTGACGACGGAAGACTCTGCGGATGGCATGCAGGGAGGACGAGTGGTCAACAGCGGGATGGTCCCACGCCATGCATGCAGAGCACACAAAGATTCCCCGGCAAGGACCCTCTGGGTTGCACATATAACCCTACCGAGGTTTGCATCTACGGAACTTGTCGCAACCCGTCCAAGAGGTCGAAATAACGATAGTCCGTTGCGCTAACAATCGATCCAGGGATCAGAGAAGGGAGCCGTGCCTTGTCATCGCTGCTGACTGGTTGCTGCATCCGGAAAGTGCACCTTATGGTCCGCTACCAGCAGCCACCACGGTGAGCAAAGTAGACTTCGAAAAGTCGTGATGGAGAATACATCGGACATGTCTTTTGCGCAAACCCTCTCGTTGGTCGATTGTCGGCGCCAACAGCCATTGTCCGGACCGCAACCCAACGTGTCAAGCAAGGATTGTATCAAAGTTGCCGGCGCCATGATCAAGACTACGCACGGTCTGGCATCCACTACTTAACACGCAGCCAGTAGGAAATGGCTCGTCCCTTACAGACTTGTCTCTTGGCAATATAGCGCCAACCGTTCCGAAGGAAGAACCTGCGGTCTTTAGCGGAAAGCCAGATGCCGCCAAGCTAGTACCTGCAGAAGCCTCTTCACCGTGCGGGTGTATAAGCTGCGATGGTGTGTGGGTGAACTTCTACAGAGATGGGATTTGCCCGAAAAAATGCTATGGGAAATCCACTCCATAACCCACATGGCAATGGCCCAGGCAACACCTTCCTTCTTTCAGTGCTTTGCGCCGCAACAACGTTCGCCTTTGCCCCTCACAAATGCACCTTGCATCTAGAATACAGAATACTTAGGCGACATCCCTGCCAGACAGGTCTTGGAGAGCGCCACTGACAACGACTCCGTGAGAGGTGTCACCCAGGAAGACTCGGACAAGCAGATCCAGCCATCAAACACCATGCGCCAATGGTATGTGCAGGTCTCACTGGCGGACCTTGCATCTCGCTGCAGGTTCAATTATTATTGCATAACGGCGCCGGTTTGTCTCGGGGTTGAGTAGTAGAGACTGCAGCTACAGGTGTACCATTGCCGTCTGGTGCTGCGAAGTCCTGAGACCATTCGAACGAAGCCTTATACATCCGACATGGCATCTCATCGACAGAGTTTTCGGGCTTACCCATATGGTTGTTAGAAAAGCGCACACAACTGTAAATGTCATTGGTCGACTTCCCACCCAGGGTCTGTCCGGTTGTTGGTCACAAGGACCTTTCCCACCGCATATCACATCACGATCCATTCATGCATATGCAGTGGTGGAAGTTGGCGGTTTGATGGGGGAAGCAACACATTTTATTAGACCCCCCGGCTCGTTGTGTGCTGGCAGTTTTGGGGCCTTTCTCTTAGCCCGAGAAAGTGTGCGCACGGACCGGATGCCACGATGCTGGATCGGACTCGGTACGAGGCCTCGAACAGCTTAGTCAACCTGCCATCTGGTCGTCCGCCTGCTCTGCACATTCCAGGAGTTGACGTGTTGTTGCAAGAAGCACTTTACGCACTGCGAGTCATTCCTCTTTGGGTTCCAGCCCCTTCCTTTCTGTCAAGTGCCCGGTGCCGAAATGAAAGCAGTGATCGAGTGCGATCTACTACGCGGCTTGACGTAGGGGCTGGACTAAGCTCCAGTTGGCGCCAGGTACGCGAAGGACACGGTCAACACCATTCGTCAAGCGCCTGGAAATTGGCAGAAGTCAACTGGAGCTAGGACGTTTCACTGGCGCGGACCCAACACATAGGGAGCCTAGGGAGCCCAAGGAACCAACCCGCAACAGGGGTGTTCTGGGGCCGTCGAACGCCACGGCCATGGGTCGAGTGCTGTGGCAGACCATGCCCATTGGTGTTGTTGCTCCGCTTCTGCTGTGTTGGATCCGCATCTCCCTGGGCCTGTCTGTTGTTGCATCTCTGCGTTGCTTGGGTATGTTCCTGACCTTCCTCTCCTCTCCTTCTCCGTTCCTTTTCGTGCACCTCGTGTCCACTGCTTGATAGATTATAACCTCACCCACAGACGCTTTTTTCAAACGTCGTCCTTTCCTTTCCCCCAGCCGTACCAGCCTACGCTCGCGTTCACTCTTTCACGCGAGAGCCTCGTTTCGCTTCGTCATTCCCTTTTCCACCCCTATACACTCATTACAGAGACTCGATCTGTGATCGTCCCAACCTACACGAAACCGCTCCTTTTCCAGCGAAGAAACAGCACTTTCAATCGCATATCCTCCTCTTGACCGGACCCTCAAGAAAGGAAACTGAAATTCGACACCGAAATCAAAGACATACAAGATGCGCTACACAATGAAGTCCTTGGTGCTGGCCACCCTTGCAATCGGCCAAGCATATGCTGCCAGCGTGGCCCACGTCCACTCTGCCTTGCACAGCCATGCACGCAAGCACGACCACGTCCAGGCCGAGTAAGACCAATCTTCCGGATCCGGTTACGCGAGGCAGGAAGAGGACTGACAGTGAGACCACAGGAAACGTGCCACAGCTTTGACCGACGTGGATGCTAGCAAGCTTACCTCCCTGGGCGTTGCTGCCCTTGGTGTCAACTCGGCGGTCGCCAACGGCCACGCCTGGTTGGGCGCTGATGGTGCTTACAAGAACGAATTCGTCAACGAATCTGGTGAAGACTTGATCATCGTCATCTGGGGTGTTGCCGGCTCCTGGATCAATGCCGTCCAACCCTCGATCACTGCCTCTATTCCTGCTGGAGGGTCTCTCTGGGTCTCCTTTGCAGACGGAGCCTCAGGTGCCTGGACTGCCATCTACCCTGACACCCAACTGGTCAATGGCCAGGCCTCCAACACCTGGGGTGAATTCACTTTCGGACAATGGGGTGTTGTTGATGTCTCACGAGAGGTCAACATGAGCGGTCACTCCATGAGCATTGTCGGCCCCTCGTGCGTCAGCGACATGAACACCTGCGTCTTCCAATGCGCCTCCGGAAATGTTTGCACCACCGGCTACGTCCTAGTTAACTGCGAGAACGGATCGCAGCCCGGAGCAAACTATGGCACCTACGACGGTGCGCCTTCCGGCGGTTGTGGCGGCATGGGCTCCAGTGCCACACTCAAGACGACCCTGGCCTAAAGGATCCCAACTTATACTATACCGAACTCGGTGGCACGGAGTTAGTGATAGTGCATGGTGGTGAATGACATTGGATACGGATATCTCAAAAAGAACAACATATGGCAATTTGGTCAATCTATGAATGGTGACATCTACGGCACTTGACCTCAACAACAAACAACAACTTACCATTTGGTAAACATTCGTTATCGTTCCTTCTTATGATAGACTTGTGGATGAGATGGACGCATGCTGGCTCCCCATAGGATGTGAGGGGTCATCTTCGTTGGGCTTCGGACTGGGTTCATGTCTTGTATTACTCTGGTATGTCAAGTTCATCGATTCGGATCAGAACACAACAGAGTACAGCGCGCCCATGGGGCTTGCTTTGTCCAGGTGTTTTGAAATACATAACCTTGAAAAATGCGCGCTGTTTCCTGCTTGCTTCTTTTGTTCCCTCACTGTTCTTAGACTATAGATGGTGTGCCGTACCCATAGATTATAGAAGTCCTACTGTATAGCGTGGAACAGGGACCAATTGCCGTCCCGGGATACATCGCATACCACTGGGCCTAAGCACATGGTAAACATGGTAATCGATTGCTTGAGTAGTACAGTGAGCAGTCCAGATGAATGTTTTGGCCTGGCCTGGCCTTGCTGAGGGTCTAAAGGTCTGTAGTGATCAATGTCATATATTTTGGTCCACCTGGTGTAACAGGCTTGTCGGGACGCCTGGCTGCCAGCCCGTGCGTGTCCTACCATTCCTCCGTGCTTTGTCGTTCCACGCCTACTGCATCAGGTAGTAGGTTCTGGTCATTCTGACTGACATATGACTTGGGACACACAGCACAGCACAGTATGCTATGCTGTGACAGGGGTAGATAACATGCTGAACAGATATGCCAACAACGTCACAGAGAAAAGGTTCAGAGAAACGTGGCTGTCGGTGTCCGCTGTCTGCTGTCTGCTGTCTGCTGTCCGTTCGGATACGTGCATGAACGCATGGGGAGAGGGCAAACCTGGAGGAGCCTCGAGAGGGGCGTGGAGTGTTGCATTTTGGTGATACATGAAAAGGTGGGTGTCCGCTCAGTTCAGGTCAAGTCAAAGTCGGGTTGCCGGAGACTGATAGGATGGAGTGCGGTTGATTGGGGGCGGGGCGGGGGTCTGTGAGACCATTGATGGGTGTTCATGATGTTCAAGGTGCATGTTGGTGTTCAGGCAAGCTATACTCATGCTCGTGCTCATGCCACCATCCAACATTCCACCGTGCTATTATGCGCATCCTTGTGCTCTTCCAGCACTTATGTGCATGAGGGACCTGCTCACCATTTCAGGGAATTCTGGCTGTTCGAACCTGTCCCCTCGTTGGTATGGGTGTCGTCCACGAACTTTTGGTCAGATGCATGCTTTGCACGCTTCAACATATCTGTCGTGTATGGCGGCTGTCTGCGAGTAGCCTTGACGAGAGCCGGAGCGTGTCCACGAAGTGGCGGCAAGGAAGAGGAAACGGCAATAGCATCTTTGGCATCCGTCCTCACGTATACGGTGCCCTTACCCGTATGTACACGAAGCGGTCTCAGTAACTGTAGTTGAGAAATGGATATACACTGCATACTAAGGTATACCTGGTACTAGTATGTATGTGTGAGCGCCGGCTGTAGTACGTACAGTACTACTACCGCGTTCAAGTTCAAGTTGTGAGACAAGGCTGTCGTCCTTGGCGCCAAGGCCAGCATTATCAGCGTTCAAGCTCGCCGGGATCGCATCCGGTTTCAAGTTCGTGTCATGGTCATGATTTTGGGTTCATCAGCTCTTCTATCGCTAATCCAAAGAATCTAATCAGGCTTTTGACTCTATGAAGGCACCTCCGCAGTAACCGAGTTTTGATGCGCAGTTCCTCTTACCCTGGCTGTCTCGATCCAAGCCTGCCAGTGGGGAAATTGCAAATCATCATCTTCAACGGAGAGAATTGCCCACACGGCCTCACTTGGTCAAGCGACGGATCACCAACCAAGTCGGCCAGATCTGGATGACCCAGAGGCCGAGCCTGAAATACAGAGTCAGAATTGTCAGGCCAAACAGGAAATCAAAGTTAGATTCCACTTACAACAAGGCCTCAGAACCCATCATGCTCCATTCCACCTGGACGGCATAGCCGAGCGCTGCACCACCGGTATTGACAGCTTTCAGAAATCCAGTGTATCTCTCCAACTCATCGACGTCATCTGTGAGTGAACCGACTGTCGCGTACATAAATGTCTGGAAGGCGTGATCAACGAAACTATGTCAATGAAAAATGGTCAGCAAGCCTCGTCAAACAGGCAGAATGCGCCCTGCAGCAGAAAGGGAGATGTTCACGTACGCCCAAAACAAGAGGAGCATGAAGCTGGCATAGAACTCGCCATCCGTCCAATCCAGTCCTACCGGATGCGTCTTGGAATAGTACCACTGCACGACGGTTGCCCAAACCCACACCATGGTGTACAAGGCATATATGACATAGAAACTGAGACGCAGTCGAGCAGCTCGCGTTGGTGCAAATCCCCACCCTGTCTTTGAATCCAAAAATGTCCCAAAGGAGAAGGTGCCGGCGATCCCCCATACGGCACTGAGGAAGCCACTGAGCGAGCGGCCTCTGACCGAATGGTAGATAGCCGTGAAATTGTTGTTGTACGACAGAAACCACTGTGAGAATATGAACAGAGGGATGAGCATGACCATCTGTTGTGCGCCAGGTTAGTCTTCTGCAAGATATGGGAGTATCAAGAAATCATCTGAGGAGCCACGGCGACCGTGCTTCCGAAGTTGTGCATACCTCTCTTCTCTTTAATGCGGAAAATACGTTCTTCGCTTCCTGCCATGGGTTTGATTGTTTATTACTGGTGACTCGAACACCGTCCCTTCGAACGACCTTCGCTGGTGAGGACAGGAGAAGAGCGATGAAGGGGCCGAGTCCGGCTATCGCGATCAACGGAATATAAGAGTCTGCAGAGATCGAACTGTCAGTAGGTGAAAGCAACACCCAAGGGCATTCACCTACTTGGTGTGATTGAACCAGCCTCGGCATTCCTCGCATTGAAGCCCAAGGCGATGATCCCTCCAACCGCCTGACCACAGGCGATAGAGGCGTACCAGATGGAGACTGAACAGGGTTGACAGTCAGCGTATGAGCTTGGCAAATGACAGTACTTGGGCGTCCGGTTGAAAACTCACTGAATCTTCCCTTGAAATCAGGCTCGGGATATGCTAGCATGACGGCAGCTTGGACGACCCTAGATCCAGCCGATGTTGATCAGCACCCGGCAAGCAATAAGATTGGACCGCCCAGTGTTGGATTGGAGCTCACCATAGGATGGCAGTCAGTACGCCCTGGAGCGCCGCGGAGAAGTACAGAAACCATGAACTGCTTTTGCCATAACGATTGTTGCAATAAAGTGATGCCCCATATATGCTGAACCCGGCCACTCCGGCGCTCAGCGTCAGGCGTTCTCCGAAAATGTTGACCACGACACCGGTGAGAAGGGCAAAGAGAACGTTCTCTCCGTAGGACATGCTTTGGGTGATATTGACCAGGTGTGGACTCCGCAGTCCTCCAGCACCCAGCGCGTTGAGCGCGCTGTACATGCCCGGCCCGCAAAAGAAGACCCCTGCGATGACCGCAGCTTGAAAACGAGTTGATCGAAAGAGAGGTACTCGAATTTTCTCTTGAGGGTATTCTCCCGCAAGGCCTTCGTCCTTTCTATCGTGCTGATCCGGGTCGAGAACGGACACGGCGAGGTCGTCTTCCTTCAAGGGGGGTGTGACATCCCCGGATGATTCCGAGCGACTGGCCATCTTGGAGGAGTGCCTTGATTTGCGGTCGGATCAAGGGTAGAATCTCTGCTCACAACGACCTTGGCGAGTACAAATGCAGGGGCGTGCACAGTATTTATGAGCCTCTTGGTACGCCTGTGGAGGTTGCCATGTGTTGAGTTTGACATCGACCTTGTTCCGGCCATGCCCTGCAAATGCGCCTGGCAGAGATCACAAATGCTCCGAGCCATATCTCGGTCCAGCACGCCATACACGCCATTGGTCTCCACCCCTTCTGGACGGCTCAGAATGCGTGTTTAGAGATTTGGTGAGCTGGATCGTTACCAATCTTATGGGTCAGTGCTGCGCCATGGAGCCATAACTGTGGTTCTTTTATGCCTTGTCGCCAATAAATAAGCATTTGCAAGCTTTTTCAGAAGAGCAAATGGACGGAGAGATATTGAACGCAAGCACGCCAGCGTTTCCCACACATACGTGACTGGGATATGGCTCGTCTCATTGGTGGACAGAGAGCAAGGCAAGCCATTATGGTGGAGACTTAGTGGGTCTCGCGCTTCCCTGAAAGCCGGTACGGTATACACCGCAACGGTCGAATCAAACCGCGATATGGTCCACTTCAAACGAGCATCTCTGCAATCACAACCCCCTATCTGGAGTTATGGACCTTATGGTACAATCTTAGCTTCAATGATGCCATTCACACATCGGATAGGATCACCAAGTGGCAGGTCTACAACGCGGACCATCTCTGCACGGCCGCTGCAAATGGTGGGTGCTGCTTTCGCTGCTACTCGCGACGATATAGTTCGAGTTGTCCGCCGAGGCGCATAAATGTAGGCTTGCTGGACCAGAATCGTACATCGACTGGCACTGTTACCTCCTGAAGACAACACCTGTAGCCAACTGCTCTGTCCCAAACTTCCACCATGTCCCCTGGTCCAGTTCTTACGGTCGACGGCAAGCCGACAGACCACCTCGACGATGAGAAACCAACTGTGATCGATTACCCCGAGACCGCCGACCTTCCTGCAGTGCACCAGATTGCTACACCTCTGAAACCTCTGGGCGACCATGTACCAGCAAAGGGCGTTCGAGCGCCGGTTGTCGTGCCCAAAGACCGTGGACTGGCAGCCGACCCAAACCTACCAAACCTCTTCCCTTCTGGAAACAGCGAGATCAAAAGAACAGACTTGACGCCGTCGCTAGGCACGCTCATTTCGGGACTGCAGCTGTCCAAATTGACGGACAAACAAAAGGATGAGCTGGCCTTGCTTGTGGCACATCGAGGAGTGGTCTTCTTCCGGGACCAAGACATAACAACCCAACAGCAACGAGACTTGTTCGATTATTATGGTATGGCCCCGAGATCACACTGCAGATTCTATTTGACTCGTGCGTTCGAAAGTACTGACATTCGGGAACAGGTATACCGGAAACCGATCCTGATCCTGAATCTGGGAAACCTGTTACAACCACTATCCAAGAGCAAGAAGAGTATGATTTAACTCACAACTCACCTTCGAATATGGTATCTCCAGCATGCTAACAACCATCGTCCATTTCCGTAGGGACTTCCGCAATACCTATGTCCATTTCAAATGGCCCTTTGCCGACTTCCACGCCGACAGCAGCTTCCAGGCCAACCCTCCTTCTTTCTCTATGCTAAGGGTTGTAGAGCTACCTCCGACCGGAGGTGACACGAACTGGTAAGAAGTGACCCTGATTTCAAACATGAATGATCTTCGGGACTTCGTTGTCCTTGCTCGATAATATATCTCTAACATCTGAAATATCCAGGATTTCCGGCTACGGCACGTACGAGACACTCTCAAAACCGCTACAGCAATTCGTCGATGGGTTGAAAGCATGGCACAGTTCCGAGGTAAGCGAAGCCACCATCCCAGACGATATGCCCTTTTTGGAATTGCAGGATAATCAGCCTGGCCTCTTTCTTTTTACATTCCCACAACCTACTCATACTCACAATTTGTTCTAGCTCCTCTACGATTCCGTCCTCAATCACTGGGGAGTCAAGCCCGGCGACCGTCCCGTCGAAACCTTACATCCAGTAGTCACCACCCACCCGGTGACCGGATACAAAGTGCTCAACCTGAATTCCGGATTCGTCAGACGCATCGACGGCCTGAACCGGTTCGAATCCGATCGGTTGCTGGACCTTCTCTACACGCACATCCATACCGCGCAGGACCAACTTGTCCGGTTCCGGTGGGAGAAGAACTCCGTCGCGTTTTGGGACAATCGCGCCGTCACGCATCGGGCCACGCATGATTACGCGCCTCTTAACCGGCGCGGCGTCAGGGTCACCATCAAGGGCCAGGTCCCGGTGCATGTTCCTGACAGTGTTAGTCGGAAGGAGGCATTGGCCAAGGTGTTGAAGGAGGGCAAAGTCCAGGCGGTGCATAACGCCAATCTAAGAGAAGGCGATTATCGGGGACGAGAGGCACAGATTCCGGTGGATTTGTAGCGTTACTAGCGGTTGAAGATAAAAAGCGAAATCATACTTTGTTCGGATTGGTGTGCCAATATTGGCATACGCAACACTGTCTTTATGGAGAGGCGAGGCTCTTTCGTGCTTTCTGCTGTGTTCGTGTCCGTCCACGGTGTCAAGGAGGGCCGAATTGTTGGTGATTGTTTTTTTCGGCCTGATAATATCGGCGTTTTTATCCCCGACCACGGACGAAAATGCGGCGAGGCTGAGAAATCACCACCACCACTGTTTTTATCAGCCGACCTGTCGCGTCCCTCGCGGAAGGAGCGTGTCTGGGCTCCGGCGTGGATGACAAGGAAAAATAGGCCACATATAACAGCCGAGCATGCCTGCCTTGTCGACTGGGGTGACAACACCGTCTGGGCAGCCCAGCAAACACGTCCTCGCAAAGCTCCGACCTTTATATCGCGATCCTCTGGCATGATGGAACATCAGCACATCCTCCTCCTCGGCGCAACAGGCGCATCGGGCCTCGTATTCATCGATGTGGTTCTACAGATGCCTGACCCTCAAAGGCCATTCTTGACATTATATGTTCGGCCGGGCTCAAGGTCGAAACTGCCTGAATCGGTACTGGAGACGTCGCAGCAAAGCGAAGGGAAGGGCGCAACCACCCAGTCCAAGATACATCCATCACGCATACGTATTGTCGAAGGACATCTGGACGATGTGAATGCCTTGAGAGCCGCACTCTCTACATCCGAATTGGACACTGCCAATGTTAGTGCTACCACCTTCCCACATGTGACTACCATCGTATCGTTCCTCGGCGCCTACATTTCCCTCAAAGCGATCTTCACGCGCGACACCACACATCCGATCGTGGATTCTTTCCGGACGGCGATCCTGCCGGCCATCAAGGCATGTTGCGTGCATCATCGACCGTGTCGCATCATGGTGCTGAGCACGCCGACGGCATTTGTGTATCCGGCCGAGAACCAGTCAATGTCTTGGAAATGGTGGCTGTATACGTTGATCCCGGCGCTTTTTGCGCCGCAAGGGAATGCGGAGATGAAGGGGATAGCGGACGCCGTTGTTGAAGCCGGAAACGGAGACGGAGAGGGAACAGCTGCGGACACGGAAGGCGAAAGAGGGAGGGGAAATGGAGATGCAGGTGCAGGTGCTGGAGATCTGGAATGGACGGTCTTCCGTGTCCCGCATTTGACGGATGGCAATCCAGACGCCGAGGTTGTCGCGGGATTCCTCGATCGACAGTTCACAGGCACCACGGAATTGAGTAGGCGCAGTCTGGTGCGATGGGTGTTGCGCGAGATTGAGGAGAGGAAGTGGATTCGACGGGCGCCTATGTTGGGGAATGCATGATCAGTGTTATGATACAAGATTCATGAATTAATGGAAGGTTTCTTTGCCAAGGTATCGAAAGTGTCGCAGGCTGTATGCGTCGGTAGTTTCTGCTCAGATAGTATCTCCAAACGAAAAGGATTGTGGGAGGAATCATGGGTGCTGACGATTAATCCAAGCGCGACTCCTAACTCAGCCTTGTTCAATGGATCCGAAGCACAAGGCTGGCACTCAAGACATATGCCGGAGTCGCCATTGGTCGGCAATATTGGGTGAAGCGATTGGCGCTGTCATAACGTCATTGTTTATGCTCTTCCTCGCCAGGGCCGGGCGCCACAATCATTAAAGGGATGTGAACAATAACGAACACACAGGGCATGCCTGGAGCTTAAGATGATCATGTCCCACGATTGACGACACGGCTAGAAAGTGGTCGTAGGATCACCGGATATGGCTCGGCGGCCTGGTAACACAATAAGCCACAAGGTTGATGGGAATGATCAGGACTCAGCTGCGATGCGGCCGCGATGGTGACTGGGGCGGACTGACATCATGATCTGGCCACCATATCATTGATATATGTCACGGCAACTATGCACTGGCATACGAGCAGAGATACATGGTTGCATTTGATATCGTCGACTCCCAATCTGCAACGCCCACCAGCGGGGTGAGATGACTGCCGAGACGACTGTATCATTCATTCATGTTTCCGGTCGCTGACTGCGAGAAATCAAACACGCGTTATCGGAAGACGAAAGCTGGACTTTCTGGAACACCTCGGGAGCAGATCTCATGGTAGAGGCCTCTTATAAACCTTGGCATATTCCAGTGAGCTCTTGTACAACGGCAACTTCATATGTGCTTTTGGTCCTTGGTTCAAGATAAAATGAGACATGGGTATGCGTGACAAATCGATATATGAGCAGATGAACATGACGGTTCCGCATACTGCGACGATGTTGCGTTACACCGTTGATCCGCCAATGCTGCAATGAAAATCTCACCCCGGTGTTCAGTGGCCTGCCTTCCACCCAGGGGTCTCCTTGGTGATTGATCCGCCGGAACTGGTCGTCAGGCGCAGTCGTCTCATCGGGATCCTCGCGCCTCGGCTAGAGCTCCATCTGCCGTCGGGCCGGTTGTCGTCTTGTTGCAAGGTGACCTCCTCCAAACAAGGGAAAGGGTTCTCAGAGCACCACAGGGGCGGAGAGCGCAGGTAACGTCGGGATTATGTGAGCCTGCCCCGTGGGCGAGCCTCGCACAGATCCGCAAGAGAGTAATCCCATTATGGCAGCCTCAATACTGAGGACCACGAGGATGTTGGTCAGCATGAGACGATGGTCTAAACGCGACCATGGATCTCAGTGCCTGCCCGAGTGTGCTCCGAGAAGAAATACAGAGCCGTGATCACTTTCGGCTCTCCGACCGGTAGAATATTTTGAAATCCTACCGTTCTAGGTTCGGTCGAATGCAAAGCCAAGGTAGCCCATGATTTTCCCGGGTGTAGACAAATTGCCGTGGAAGATGAGCCAGACTTTGCAGTATTGAGTAATATCCCGCGAAGTCATTACGGAGATCGCGCCATTCGGTGCCCGATACACCCTGGCCTTGGGGTGAAGTCACCCTTGCCTAGGGGTAGGGATACCAGCCTCGCCTGAACCTTGTTGATAACGACAGCCTATGCCGTCAAGGGCTGCATACTCAACCGAGATCGTCCAGACAAAGTAATCCCGTGCGAAGTTTGTCATTGTTTTCTCACCTTTCTAATGCTCCAAGCCAGCGGCTGTTCGGAAGGCTGCATCGGGATTCGTGATGGCTACCTGTTTCTGGCGACCGCTGTCATCATGCTGTGGATGACAATGAGGTGTATACGCAAGGCGAGACGTCAACTTCAAGGCTCAGCGGCCTTGGCTGGGAAGGATGAGGATGATGAGTGCTGTTGATGTAAGCAAGAATTCGTGTTTAGTGGTGAGGGATTATATTGGACGGGCCGGACGATCTCCGAACTGTCCGCATATTGCGCCTGGAAGCGAGGCATTCCTGCATGGCTCCGCAGGCGGATCTTGATACCGGGGATTGAGATTTGTGTGAGCCCTTGGTCGGTTTCGATAATCTGACAAGAGGGCAAACAGTCCGAGTTCCCTAATGAGATGTTCCTAGTCGGTGTGGTGGAATCCAGGCATAAGCCGTGTAGAAGAGGTACAACATTGCGTACCATACCAGATACACCGTTGTACGAGGATATTTGATGTGACTGTCATTACAAGTAAACTACTGTCAGTAATTCGTCCGTATGGTTTCTGTAAAGAACGACGGGGCGTCACTGTGGCTGGTGAGCTCCTTCCCTCTTGAGAGATCCAGATTGTCATGTCTTCAAGTCAACCTTGCTGTTTTCATGGACTCATCAGTCTCTGGATCATCATCCCGACGTCGCTTGGACGGAACCTGCCACAGCTGCATCCCGCTGCGCAAGCGACCAATGGTTCGTCCAGAGTGCCGTTTCATCAGGAGATATTTCTGATCGGGCCCTTCGCGGAAAAGAACTCCCCACTTCACAAGCGCACGCTCGAGCAGAGAAAAGCACACCACTTCGAGACCAAGCAAACCTTGGCCAACCGTGGAATGATTGCCGCATGGCACGGATGACCAGGTTTTGGCGTGATATGACTACTGCCGCCTATCATCGAGATCGAATACAAAACGGAAACCTGAGCCGTGATAAAGGCACGTCTAGGGTGAGCTACTAATGATGTCGCACAAGTTGGAGAAACCTGACTGGATGGACATCTCCCTTGCTTTCAGTAAGTCTGTGTGCGATATGTCCTTGAAGGAAACCTCTCGATGTTGTAACAACTCGGTTCGCTGCTCCGAGGGCCCACCGGATAAGTTGTTTGCAATTGATGCAGCCTGGGCCCTCCCTCGTCACAACTACACAGACGATGTTGCAAGGCTGCCAATTTCCTCGCCGGATTCGGAACTCTACCTACTGTGTCAGGATGCCAACGCAACTTGGTCAAGTGGCTGGATTCTGACCGGCATCTCGCATACCCCAGAGTCTGTGAGCACATTGAGTCTTATCGGCGGGACTGCCAGTTGCATGCATGAGCCAGGGGGGCGAGGGCGTTACTAGGTTGTTGTCGTCTTTGCGCACTACCCTACCCTACCCTACCCTACCCTACCCTGTCTGCTCTCCCATGTCCTGTACATGGGCCTGACACCATGAAAATATCAGTCTCGGCGCAGTCTAGTGAGTCAACTTCTGTTTCTCTGCCCTGCTCATTGATCAAAGCAACCTGTTCGCGTCCAAGCCCACGCTGGTTCGCACGCACCCGCCCCGTGCGACCGATGGTGAGCGCCTGTTGGTCGCCAGAACATCACAGCGGCATTATGGGTTTGATCAATGTTGCAGGCGGCAGACCGATTCGCGCAAGGCTGTCGCTGACGACTGTTTGGTCTCAATTCCCTGGTCCGCCAACCTCCTTCCGCCACAGACCAGTCCAGCCAGTATTTCGCTATATGTTCATTGGGTGCGATATCCGCCGTCTCGCTGTGCTATCGCGAACACCTTATATTATGGCCTCGCCAGCCTTGCCTCTCATTTGGCGGCAGCAGAGGATAAAGTCACAATGACGTCAATTGCCCCGGGTTTTCCCAAAGCGGCATCTTCCAGAAAGCGACATCAACCAATCCGGTAACAGATGGATCGAGAGACTTTCTTCGCAGTTCGAAGACTCCAAATCTTGTCGATCATAAGTATTTCCATACTTCACCTCATAGGTTAGCAACTGGTACCAGAAGAACAAATTCTCGAATACGAACACTCTTCAAGACGTCCTCTCCTGTTCTCAGTATGACTCTTCGTGCGTTGAGAACCGAGATGTTAACATGTCCACCACTACACTTGCTTCATGCATGCGAAAGGCGGCCAAAGCATTGCCGCCCATCAACGGCACCGCATTTGCTGCGAGTTTCGACTGGCTCGGGCAATATAATGTTGTCTCCTTAGGAGATGGAAGCCACGGCACCTCGGAATTCTACGCCGCCCGCGCCGAAATTAGCAAGCGTCTGATCAAGGAGCATGGGTTCAAGATTGTGGCTCTAGAGGTTGATTGGCCTGACGCCGAGGCCATAGACCACTATGTCCGACGCTGGCCTCAACACCCAGGCAGAATGGAGGCCAGACAGGCCATGTTCAAGCGATTCCCAACTTGGATGTGGAGTAATCGCGAGTTCCAAGGCTTTGTCCGCTGGCTACGAGACTACAACGATGGACTAGTACCACCCAGCGAGCGGGCTGGTGTATACGGCCTGGATCTCGATCAGTGCAGTGATTCAGTATCTACAGACAGTCGATCCAGGGATGGCCGACGAGGCCCGACGGCGATACAGCAAGCTCTCACGCTGGGCAGGGCAGGAGCAGGAATACGGTCTAAGGATGCGATCGAGATTCAAGTCATGTGAGGCCGACGTGATCAACATGTTGTTGGAGCTGCTCCGCAAGCGACTCGAGTATTCGGCCAAAATCCACGACGGCGAATAGTACTTCCACAGGGCAGAGTAGAACGCCACCCTGGTGGTCGATGCCGAAGAGTAGTACCTAGTACTTACTAGTTACCGGAAAATGTACTACAGCGACGACATCACCTGTAATCTCCGCGACGGCCATACTACTTAGTATGTTCGCGACGTTGAAAGCGCCTCCTCGACTTCCGGCAATCCAAAGCCGTTGTCTGGGCTCATAACAGCCACAGACACACCGACATGGGCATCTCTCATGGCGAAATCAATCTCGGCCAACTGTGCAGGGAACGGCTCAACAACGTTGTCCTACTTAGTGGGCTGCTGGACTCACGACGGCACCGTGGCGGCCGCCCACGAGTGGGACGACGACTTGGAAATTATGAAGGTCAAGTTGGGAGAGGGTGTGCCATAATACCGGTCTCACTCGGTTCCAACTCGATATGCGCAAGGGCCACTACAACGGCGCGAAGCTGTCATTGCAGTTTGATGCTTTTCTCTTCTTCGATACCACTCACGCAGTGGGTGCTCTGGACAAGAAGCAACCAAGCACTCGTTTAAAAGAGTCGGAAACTTATTCTTTTGGTTTGTGATATACAGCAAGACGAGTTCTACTTACTTAAGCAGCAAGTACCTGCTTTGAAGGCGTAGCTACTAGTAGTAGAAGTTTCTAGGTCTAGATTAGACCTAGATTAAAAACTAGATTAAAAACTAGATTAAAAACTAGATTAAAAACTAGATTAAAAACTAGATTAAAAACTAGATTAAAAACTAGATTGGAAAATCTATTAGACCTTAAAGTTGAATGCGCTTTGTATCGATACAGCTTCGATACAGCTTCGATACGGCTTCGAGCTGTGATACAGCTTTGATACGGCTTTAAGACGGTATTGGATAGTACCTAGGTGCCAGGGGAAGTACTTAGGTAGGCTACTAGTAGGTTGAGTTAGTATCTATACCTATATAATAGGTAGGTACCGAAGGCACGATCGTGACTTTGAGAGCGAGGTAGGGGATGCGGGATCCCTAGGAACCAGTGCTCGGCTCCTATAATAAGTAACCAATGACGAAGAAAGCAGAGGAAAGAGCGATACTGAAACAAATACGGCGAAAAATGCTCCCGGAGTGGTAGTTACAGTGGTAGTTCCTTCAAAGAGCTCATTTACTACTAGTAGTAGCATGCTGTAGGAAGTCGCAGTCAGTTACTGTACTGCTAGTACATGGTACCTATGCAACAGCCTTACACACCCACAGTAACTAGTAGTAACAGACTGACCTCTTCTTACTTGACATTGAAAAGCACAAGTCCGTCCGCACTTTCAGCCAGAGTGATGATGGATGATGGGTGTAGTACTTCTTACTAAGTAGACCCGACAATAAATGCACGCTGTAAATGAGTCAGTTAAGTACAATACTGGTTAGCACTTACTTACCTTACCTGGTATCCGCCGTTGACCCGCCATCCGTTGACCGATCTCCCAAGATCTTCGATTTCGATTTTCCACAAACGGCGCCGAATCAGAACACGTAGCGTAACACAGCAGCCAACCAATGACGATAGTGTCTTCAGGATCCGTCCTGACTCAAGGGAAGAGGTGGGGTGATGTAATCGATGATGTCAACCGTCCTCTACATCACGTTGGTGATGTTCATGAGTTAGGACGGCACTATGATGCATGCACGCATTACATTACTGGTACTGGTACTGGAAATGAAGATCGGGATGAGCTTCCGGTACTTAGTATGCATAAGTAGTAGTCATTTTTGAAGGGTAAGTAAGTGACTTGCCATAAGTATACTGCGTCAAGCACGTTAAAGCCCACGGTGGGAATCTGAAGCAGGAATATACACATAGTAGGCGTTGTATTTCTCTATTAACCCTCCAAGAACGGGCAGGTACTTATACTAGGTATACTCGTAGTAGTAAGTATTATGTACACTGCAGGCATTAAGTACTTGGGATACTCGTACTAGTAATCAACAGCAGAACGGCTATTGTAGTATTGGAAACAACCAAATTCCAAGCTGAGAGAACATATAGATACTATCTAGAAAATCAATCAAGAGAAATTAGTGTTTTATTTCCATGGAATACCCTTAGGCTGATAAGCATTCATTCTTAAATCCACCCATCATCGTCATCACTTCATCACCCGGTGTATCATATGCAGTGCACTGTATGACCAATTTTGTGGAAACAGAACATACCCATCTCGCCATGTACCCATCAATCCCGAATCATTTGACAGCCGTGTTGGTACAGCCACTCTATCAATAATGCCCTGTCCATGGAAAAAAGGGAAACAAAACAAAAGGACGAGACCGCCGCTCTGTCACTGTGCATGAAACAAACAATCGGTGTCGACTCCTGCGCCTGGCGCCCTGCATGAAACACATCCGAGACCCATAATTCCTCGTGCTCAGTCTTTTTGCATTTCTTGCATCACCGTAATCGCTGACATAAGCAGGACAGGAAACCCATCTGAACCAGCCAACACCTGCGCGCATTCAAAATCGTAGCATAATCATACAGTGACCGGTGGTATCAGGCCCACAAGGCGGCTTTGATAGACGGTTTTGATAGACAGAAATGCGTCCTTTTGACGAAAAGACGTTCTTAGAAACCCATGTCCAGAATGCTTACTTCGCATTCTTCCGCTTCTGCTTGCCAACCCAGTTGACATCAGGGTGAACCACACGCATGTGGCGGGTGAGAGCATCGTTGCGAGAGAATGTCTTCTCTTCCGTACAGAGATGACACCTCACCTTTTGTTTCCTGGCATTGTGTATCGTGTCCTCATGCCGGGTCAGATCGTAGGGCCGGGAAAACACCGAGTTACAAGGCTTGCCCGTACTAGGGTTGATGCGTTCGCATCGGTGAGGACCAGCCTGAGAGTTGCGTAGCGACAGATTAGGAGACGCTGACGCAGTCGGTGATGCCTGCTTATGGCCTTCTCTTTTGTGTCTTTGTAATTGCGCCGGTGACTCGAACCGTAGGTGACATCCGTGATACGTGCATGAGTAGGTGCCCGAGTCAGATGATGTGTCAACAGGCCGCTGCTGCTGAGGTTGCCCTTGAGGCGCAGCCTGGTTTTGTGACCGAGGCTGCTGCTGATGCGTCGACTGCTGACTAGAAGGTTCCGAAGGTCCCTCATCACCGGTCGATTCCATCGACAGAAGATGTGCCGGAAAATCCGGCGTGGAGTCCTGCGGCCGGCCGGGTTGGCCGACGAAAGTATACTGCTGAGGCATTTGCATCGATGACT
This sequence comes from Capronia coronata CBS 617.96, assembly GCF_000585585.1. Classification (NCBI taxonomy): domain Eukaryota; kingdom Fungi; phylum Ascomycota; class Eurotiomycetes; order Chaetothyriales; family Herpotrichiellaceae; genus Capronia; species Capronia coronata. Next base: position 1,000,939 of record NW_006912896.1, on the reverse strand, counting down.
CCGAAGGTGCCAAGGTGGGAGTCGAAAAGGTTGAGAGATTCGACGGGTTTCTGTGATTGACAAACATGGAATGCGACTGATCAGGGAACAGTGGTGTTTGATGGTCCTCAATATCATGGTCATCCAACATCAGTTCCTTAGGTGATATTGATGTCCGTTGTTTCTGCAGAGTAGGAGGCCGTTGAGGTGGCGCAGGCATGCCGTATGGTGAGTTCTGCCGGAACGGTGAATTGTCTCGAGGATTCGACGTCGGCGAATTGGTGCGTAGATGGTCTTGTTGCGCTGCCTGAAGTCTATCCGCCATCATATTTTGCCGGTGTTGTGGCACTCCCATGCGCTGCATCTGCTGCTGTGCCTGAGGATATACCATGGCGTATTGTTGGTCTGGGAAGACATCTTGCAGTGATTGCTGGTACGCGGCCGAAGGGTAGCCTGCGTCAAATTGTAAGTATTGGAACAACAAGTCGTCGTCGTCGGTAGTGGTCTCACCATAGACATGCTTCTCGTCGTACTCTGGCTCGTATGTGGTATGCGGCGTCGCAGGAGAATTGTGACTCATCGTCGAAACCGACTGCGGTCCGGACATGGCATACGAGGCACGCTCGTCGGTGCCTGTGGACTGTATCCTCCTCATGTCAACGGCGCCAAAATTTGTAGGATACATCATAGCAGAGTCCGATTTGGCGGTATGCGGAGTCTGATTGAACTCGAAGTCGTAGGTGGAGGGAAAGTTTGCAGAGTCGGAGGTGGCGACTATGTGAGGGTATATAGTGTTGTGGTTAAGAGGCGACGGTGGGCCAAGCGAGGTGACTGAAGAACCAGAAGAACCTCTCTTATGAAATTTCTGCTCTTGAAAATTCTTGGGGAGTGCGCTTAGGCAGCCTCCTGTATGATATACGTCGTTCCATCCACCAACCATTGGACTTTGTGCCAGCATTGGTGGTTGTTCTGCGAGCGTTGGCGTGGGTTGTTGAATGCGAACGGTCGGACTCGATGAGCGTGTTATTGGTGATGTTCTTTGCATCAGAGGGTGTAGAGTGTGAGTGATAAAAAGGAAGGAGGGAGAGAGGCGAGAAAGAGTTAGATGTCGGATGTATAGTCGTCTAGGGAGTTGTTAGGCTGTGTTGCTTGTTGAAGATTGGTAATAGGACAGGGTGGAAGTTTCGTACGTAGACTGAGTATGGGGAAGAAGATACAGGAGGATGGAGGGTGGCAAATGTATGTATATGCCAGAAGATATTTGAGAATCAAAAGCGTCCAGACACCGCGGTGACCGTGACCGTGGATTGGATTGGATTTGGAAGAGGGTGGAATGGAGCAGATGATGCAGGAACGGAGGTACCGGGCGAGGGCGCGGGACTAGACGAAAAGGGTTGCCCGAGTTCTCTTTGGACCAAATCGATTTAAGATTTTTTCTTTCTGTCGTATCTTGATCCTGCTTATTGCAGCGTTGCAAAGCGGCCAGGAAGAGGCTGTGGTGTGTGATGTTACCGTGGTTTGGGATGATGTCTGAGCGAGATATGGACAATTGTCGGCCGGGAAGGGTAAAAAGAGCGCAGGCCCTGGTTTACCTTATGCGAGCAACAGCGAGGTGACGTAATGCGGTGATGATGACAGCCGCGGTGGGTAAAATATTGGTGCAGGGTCCCTTTGCCGCTAACCAAATCAGGGTATGTTGAGTGAATGGGTGATCCGTGGTGATGATGATGTTGACAGCGGTGAGTGATGGGCGCAGGCTTGGAGAAGGGTCTGGCACATTTATCGGCAAATTCATAAATACCTAACATCGGTAGTGCTGTTAGGAGGCAGTACAGAGTTACTCTGTAGCAGATATTCACTGGACAGGCTCCCTTGAATCGAAAACGTCTTCAGCCATCAGGGACCGGCCGAAGCGACAAAGCCTGCGGGCTTTTGCGGCAGTTGATGTGGGTAGCGAGGAAGAACAGACGCTCGTGTCCAACAGGGATCGTGCAGCCTGGGGGCATACAGGGTTGCAGGTTGCAGGTTGCACCCTTTAGCCCTACCGTGGGTAATAATGATGCGTCTCGGGTGCCATGGAGTCAGGGTCCCAAGGTGCTGTGGTACCCATAACGTAGACCGTATCTGCGTGTCCCTCCAGCCGGGGCCACTGCGCGCTGGCACAATCGTCGGGTCCAGCCCTTGGAACAGAGTTTTGTCGGTACTAACAGAAACTTACCGTCAAGTTACCAGTCAATACAGTGGCTAGAGCTTTGCACTCGAGCAGCCGTCCAATCGGTAAGAACGCAGGCTGTGGCTGTGCACCTGCGACCACCAATCATATGTCGGTGTGAGGACGCAGATCTCGGCTGAAAGAAAGAACGTTGGGTGGGCATTTCCAGGCTCGTATCGAAACGAGGGAATTTCTTGCTTTTCGTACCACTGCACTGCACCCAGAACATGCCAGTAGATTCTCTCGCTGTCTGTGCAACATCTTCTGCCGTCTCTCCTACGTACTTACCTTAGTCATGTATGCTCGCTTTGAGTACTCAAACAGGATGTCCAACCAGATAATCCATCATCTCCGAGGACTCAGGTCAGCATAAGCTAAGCTAGGTACCTACCTAGGTAGGTAGCTATGCAAGGGTTCGCATTTTGCAAGCTGACATATGGTGCGTTGGGTGTTGCTGCCTCGGCCGCGGAGCTCGTCGTCCGAAAATAATATTTGGCAATACCACTGACCGGATGCGGCATGCCGAAGGCCACTGCCAGCCTGGTACGTATAGAAACTTGCTCCTCGCATCAGTACACGGCCACGACGGTCTTACTAGGCAGTAGCCTTGCTGCATTGGATAGCCCGGTTAAACATACTTCTGTGCACCCTTGTAGCGATGTCCATTTGTTCGTCTCGTGCCAGATCTACGCTGATGGAGTCGGGACTGGTGGCCGGATCTCTCGGCCGTGATCGCGTAAAATTCGGTGGATTTTGACTCATTCGGGGTCAGTCGAATCGATGCTGTTGCTAAACTGGGTTCTGTCGTGTCAGCGTAGATTTCTACGCATCATGCCTTTGCTAGCTGCGCCTACCTCGTTTCTGGTGATCTTCCAGAAGTCGAAGCATCTCTGGTCTACCTGCTAGTACATGCAGGGACGTGATGCAGGGTTGTGGTGCATAGTAACACTGCATCTAATCCAACCCCAGGGCTCCGCCTTTTTCCTACCCGCTTCACCAGGCCGACCTGGCCGACCTGAATCCTGGTAGGGTTTCGGTCCATAGCCGATCACTTCGGCTTTCGTCAAGCCTGCAGCAGTCCAGAAGCTAGATACAGCTGCAAAAAACCCTTTGATCGGCCAGCCATCAGTCCTCGATGGACAGCTAGGGAAAATCTCCCGTGCAACCTTCGCACCGGATGTCGGATACCGTCGGAGCACCCCGGAGCCTGTGCTTTGGAAAGGCCTCTAGGCTGGGAGAGGAAGGCCTAGGCCCGGCACTCCGCACTTGGGTGCCAGAGTTGGATGCATCATGGAGCATTTCCGAACGTGGACGTCTTCCGAGCTATGGGACGCCGACGATGGTCCTGGACTATAGTCGTGTGCGCTCTACTCAGCCACAGCTGTAACACCTTTGTCTTTGAAGTCCAGGGTTCTTTTGTTCGCTTGACTACGGAGCAGACTGTCAAAATGGCTGCTATCACTGGGTTGGCGTGGTGGTGTGTAGGACTGGATGAGTTGTTGGATCCTGCCGTTCTCGAATCCCTGCTTCTGGACAGCAACAGCCCTAATCAGAGTTTCTCTGTCCTTCTCCGAGGCTGTGGCTGTGTGGCTTTTTGACCTTGCAATAATGCACCGCCACATGTGTCTGTCTGTCAGATGAGATGGATCTACCGGCCATTTGGGAGACTCTGTTACATTAGGCAGGGCAATCTCGACAGAACGAAGCTGAACTTCTGTACGCTGTGGCGCAATTTCTCTCTGTTGGTTGCTTGCTGCGGCATGGTCATTTCATCCTGTCACCGGCCTGCACGCCTCCGAGTAAGTCAGAGATTTGCCCGGCATCGTTTGACCTGCCCATTCAGGCAAGTCCTTCCTCGAGTATAAGGCTGTCTGCATGCTTTTTTTATAACTGCGACGCAGGTCTGTGTTACCTGTCGAGGCTTGTCATGGAAGTGAGGCCAATTGGTGTTCAATAAATTGATCACACTCTCTTTGAGCTGACTTCTGGGAGTAGCTGAAGCATTGCTGATGGCCGTCGAGGTGGATGAGAATGGCAGATTGTGGTTGCTTCTGCTCGCCTCGGGCACATGATATCTACACTGGTGGCTTCCTGTTATCGTGCCGTTGCCATGGAAATATGCTCTGCGTCGGGTTATCGACGACCAGGATATGCAGTTCGCTTGCTAAGCCGGAGGAGCAGAACCATATATATCGCCGGGCTCCTCGTGGCATGCTTATTCTCGTATTGGGTAAATGAGGCTGACAATGGACCGTTACGCTGGTGAGCGTTCGTAATCTCAGTTACAATGGTACTAGTAGCCCTTTACCGATCCTTTCTCGCGATATTAGCTGCATCTGTTGCCTTACTGTGTAGTTCCGTTCCTTCGGGCCGTCAGCTCACTGCTGTTGCAGGAGCTGAACTCCATGCAACCATGATCAACGCATTGTTTCACATGGGCTCAGAACAATCTAGGCATGGGATACTCTTGTGCGTGTGGTGAGGAATGATTGATTCATTGATGCCATATGAGCTGCGTTGTTCTTCGGTGTAGTTTGTGAGGTTCGTGATCTCGAATGTCCCGATGGAATCTGCCAAGGTTAATAAAATATATTACAACTTACACAACAACAACCTCCGGCGTCGTATCAATCATGATTCCTGAATGACCTGCCAACCTGTACGTTACAGAGCATGACATACTGCACAGTACCTACCTAACAGGCAACGGAAACAATGTTTCAGCAGCCTGAGACCGGTTCTGCTACACTGGACGTTGGTTGAACCCAGCAGGTGCAACCCAGCCCTCCACTCCTTCGTGATCCTTCGAAACTGTGAAAGCGATTGACTACCCAATGTTTGCCCTGGAAAGAGGTCAACGCCTCACCCTAGCTCGAGGACTTACAAGTTCTGATGCTACCCTCTCTCCTTCCAGCGACAGTAGCCTCGAAAATGAGGCGTTCCTGACAATCGACACCTTCTCTCCCCATTGTCTCAGCGCGAAAGTGATCCTGCACCCACACCCATCTATCTACCCTACTAGAAGCCTTCGCACTAGCTGATGCCCAAGCACCATCATTGTGACCACTGCCTCAAGCTAGCCTACCAACCGGTGTCGTCCATTACGACGTGCTCGCGGTTCGTAGGGTGGTGATACTGGTGAAGACCTGCTCTTGGTTCCATGTCGCAGGCGCTTCTTGCCATGCAACACTCGACAATGCCACATGCCAGAACCCCCATTCTGCAACACCTGTGCCCGTCGGCTCGGCGTTCAAATGGCACAGATACAGCTTGCTGAACGGATGGTCTGATGCATCCCATGATCCGCATAAGTGCCCTGTCGTAGCAGCTTGCTTGAGTATGAACGATATGGCTTTCGCAATCCACCATTGACCCAAATTTCAGTGAAGACGACTACACTCAGCTGCTCCTCGATGATAGGAATGAAGCGCCAATAAAGCGTACAGAACTTGACATCTCCGACATGACCATCAGGAGAGTGACAGCCGTCAAGACAAGAGTAGGACGTAACAGGCCTTGCCGAGCATGGCAAGAAGGGACGACCGACAACATAGGATTTCGCGGACTGAAGCGAGCAAATAAATCACCGATGGCCTCGCCGAGCTAGGACCGAGAAGTCGTGTGCAAGATGTAAGACAGTGTCTACGGTAGGAAACAAGCTTCTGCTTTGAAAAATTGATTTCATGTTGATGCTGATACTTTATGTCATTTGACTCAGCTCGCCCGTCAACGCCGACCAGGCCGACTCATAGTGTTGTGTGCCTGTATGATACATCGAGGCACCTTGAGAATTTGCCATCCCATCATAACCATGATCCGTTGACGACCCCATTTGCAAGAACCCATTTGCGCGTCGCCCAACACCACCCCAGAAAAAACAAAGCAAAAAAGATGTGGACAATAAACCATGCCGGTGGGTATGATGGCAAGCATGATTCAGGTCCGGAGACAACATCGTGATAGTGTGGATGATTGCGATAATATGCGTTTAACCACCGAAACCTGCAGCAATGGTTAGGAAATGGCAAGACATGAAGCTGGCTGAAGGAAAGTACGAACCGTAGAGAGTGCGGCCTTGTCGCTTGAGAGCATACACGACATCGAGAGATGTGACGGTCTTTCGCTTGGCGCTGAGGTGAAAGTCAGTACACATGCTACTAGATACCATGTCGACGATGATTGTACTCACTGTTCAGTGTACGTGACAGCATCACGGATGACACCCTCAAGGAAGGTCTTCAAAACACCGCGGGTCTCCTCATAGATCATGGCCGAGATACGCTTGACACCACCACGACGAGCGAGACGTCGGATGGCAGGCTTGGTGATACCTTGGATGTTGTCTCTCAAGATCTTTCGGTGACGCTTGGCACCACCCTTGCCGAGACCCTTTCCACCTTTACCGCGTCCAGTCATGATGATAGATTGGAGATGAAGTTGTTAAAGCTGAGAAGCTTCAAGTTGGTGTGGATGAGGAGTTTGTATGAAGATGGATAGATGAGATGGTCAAGGTTGGGATGGAATAGGAAGAGTGGTATTTTGATTGGGGAGGCGGCGGGCGGGGGCGCAACTTATGCACCCCGGCAGGGGCGGTCAGATCAACTTGGTCAGCCCAGATCAGAGCCAATCAGAATTCAGACCCGACTACCACTCTTTACTGCCCTGATACCGTGAACATTATGCTAATTCAGTGATCGCTCGCCAACCACAACGTAGATGTACTGATCCTTCAGAAAGAATAGAAAATGACTTGCTGCGATCATTTACAAAGTAATTGCAAACAATTATCAAGTGGTGCAGGTATTGGTTGCTGGGGTAGGCAGTCCTGCACTGCGGCTGGCGGATGTCGAGGTGGTACGCCAAGGGGCGGGACCGCCAGCCAGATTGGGCGACAATTCTGAATCACCCGCAAAAAGCGGCCCAACAACAGGATCATCTCAGCAGCTATGATCTGATCTCTGTTTTGCACGGTTTTGCGATCAATTATTTTTGCAGTGCTGCAATCAACACGACAAGTCACTGCACTGCATCACTTCCCCGGCAAGCGCACTCTAGATCACGCGCCAAGGTTGCTGCCTTCTCTCTTCTACCTACAAATACCCCCTCGTCCCGCCCACCTCCACCACTTGCATCTCTCCCTTGTCAGCCTCACTCATCATCTCCAATCTTCCCATCCACAACAACTTCATCAACAACCCACCCAACTTTCAGTTCTTCATCAAACAGTCTATCGCAATGGCTCGTACCAAGCAGACTGCACGTAAATCCACTGGTATGACTCTCACAATCCAACTTCATCGTCGCTGGCAGCCCATCTGACTAACTTCAACAGGTGGCAAGGCCCCAAGAAAGCAGCTCGCATCCAAGGCCGCTCGCAAGTCTGCACCAAGCACCGGAGGTGTCAAGAAGCCTCACAGATACAAGCCTGGTACCGTCGCTCTCCGTGAGATTCGTCGCTACCAGAAGTCGACCGAGTTGCTCATCCGGTTAGTTCACACCAACCTCATCGCTGCTTGGAACATGAAAGCTAACAATCCAATAGCAAGCTCCCCTTCCAGCGTCTCGTCCGTGAAATTGCTCAGGACTTCAAGTCTGACCTGCGATTCCAATCTTCTGCCATTGGCGCTCTTCAGGAGTCAGTTGAGGCTTACCTCGTCTCTCTCTTCGAAGACACCAACCTTTGCGCCATCCACGCCAAGCGTGTCACCATCCAGTCCAAGGACATCCAGCTTGCTCGTCGTCTCCGTGGCGAACGATCTTAGATGATGACTGTCATGATGAGTCACTGGCTGTCAAACAGCTCCAATGAGTCAATCAGCACTTGGGAAGTTGGGCATGATGATGGGTATCGGGGTTTTCACGAGTTGCACCGGCGAAACGGAATGATTCATATGGCTTGTATTGCTTTTTTCAAAGACAAACATGGGTGGTCCTGGGGCTTTAGGCGTTTCTGCTTGTACATCACAGCAATCCAGTCATAGATATGACTTGGACAGAGCAGAATGCGCCGGCATCGAGATAGACGTTGAAAATACGATTCACGTCCATGCATGAACATTCTCTCTTCTTTCCAACCGTAGGAGTACTATCCCCAATTCGAACTTGTAGGACAGACATCGCCTGAGAGTACTCACTGCTATTGCGACCCAGTTGTTCTTCAGGTTGGTTCGGTGACGCCAATAATACAGGGACAAGGGCGCCTATAAGCCTCAAAATTGAGGCCTAATAGGCGTCATCGGGCGGTGGACCTGCATGAGGTAATCGGGCCCAACTCGCCTGGAAGAAAACCCTAGCACTCGGAGGGGAAGCCGTTAACGCCGTCTCCAATCCTCTCCGATATGAAGAGTCACAAAACACGGCGCGGACTTCTTCACAGCGCGATGCTCTCAATGAAGGAATCGCTCTCACCTCCTCTCGTGATGGCCGTGAAACGATGATGATATCTCTGCAGCGGTTATCGGGCAGGTTCGGCGCCAGTTCACCGTGGTTACGAATACCTCGAACTCGCGCTCCTCAACACGCCCAGCGCAGCTCGTCAAAGTCCACCTCGTCCAAAGACCAGACCAACCCGAACAATCAGATCCAGAGTCAACTCCCTCCCCACTTACCGAGTGAAATCGTCACCCAATCTACGAAGATCGAACCGGTCGATATTCCTATTCAGCTATGGTATCACAGGCTAGGGCCGGTGTCGACCTTCTTCAGTTGGTTTCACCGGATGCAACTGAAGCGACCCTACACCGTGCAGTTAAGTACGACTTTGACAACCTACTTGTGTGGTGATCTCCTGGCCCAGGACATTGGGGGAGAGCCTTATGATCCGATCCGGACGTTGCGTATGCTGATCATCGGCGCGGGAGCTGCCATACCGGGATATAAATGGTACGTCTGGACTCCCAGCGCAAGATGAGCATCTTCACAGCAGTGGCGACCATCATTCAATCAAACGATGACTAACAGGAAGCGCAGGTTTCTATTTCTGGGTAGGAACTTCAACTACTCCTCCAAATTGGCCTCCATATGCGCGAAGGTCGCGGTCAATCAAGCCTTGCTCACTCCGGTTTTGAATACTTATTTCTTTGGAATGCAAGCCCTCCTATCAGGGGAACCTCCTTCTGGGATCATTGCACGAGTCAAGGCCGCTGTTCCTGTGAGCGTCGTCAATTCTCTAAAGCTGTGGCCTGCAGTCACTGCCTTTAGCTTCTGGTTCATCATGCCTCAGTACAGGTTCATGTTCTCCGGGATCTTCGCCGTCGCGTGGCAGGCATACTTGAGCTTTTTGAACAGGACAGAAGAGAAGATCGAAATGGCCACGGACTCGCTGAACAGACCTGTCATTCCAGAAGATGTGTAGTGAAGTGACGCAGCTTGACTGCCCGAAGCGGCTGCAACACTATCTTTGGATGGCAGGGTTGAGCGTCTGCGCTTTTGCATTGTCTGAATGAGAACTTAAAGGCTCGGAGGAGATGCAGGAGGTGTTGGAGATCCCATATCGCGGCCTCAACCAAGAGCATTGGATAAATCTGCATGAGAAAGGAGGTCGCATGCACATGGGTAGGTGGGCTTCATTGGTCAGGAAGCACTGAATTGTGTGTCAGAGTAGAGCATGTATATAGATTGTATTAGATCTCCTTCATCTTGAATGCTAGACACTATATCCGCCAATGTCTTGCAAGCCAAAATAACGTGTAGGAGCCCCGCGACGCGTCCACAAACAGACGAAGACCAGGCAAAAGCCTCTCCCAAACTTTTTCTGAGACGCCATAGCCAAACAATGCCGTGATACGGCTGCTATATATCCAGAGTGAATCAACGATGAGCTTGTCCTCCCTTCATATCTCCTTATCTTTGAGGAGTCGTGAAATGGCGGATGCTGGACCATGACGCTTACAACGCCACCAACGGATCTTGCTCACGACCGGGCCATGTCCAATACTTCGAGTCAATCACAAGACAATGGCACTCTCATGCGGGCAGATACCATTGACCTGAAGATCACTGCCAGAGGGCAGGACGATGAGGACGAGTACAGCGATTTCGCAGAAGATCCTGAAGAGCTTGAGATAATTGACCAGCTGCTACTGGAAGTCGCCGCAAAGCAGACCCAAGGCCAAAGCGCGCCTTTGGTGGTCACCGACATCGAAGATTATGAGGCGCCTCGAGGCGTTCGTCTACCCAAAGTGTTTGGTCGCGAGACAACACCTCAGAGAGACGTACGAGAGCAAATCCCAGGCTCTAGATTTGTTCAGGGCATACGCGAACCGAGTAGTAAGTACACGGCGATCGCCCTGGCGCTTTCTCTTACTGACCAGCTGACCAGCGGCTAGCCGAAGCGAGGACACAGAATAGGAAGGAGCAAAGGCGAACATCAGAAACTCCAGACACGGAAACACCTGGTGGAGACGACGTTCAGCCCTCTGAACCTGATTCTCGAAGCCCTCTAGAACGATTCAGACGACCGCCGAAAAAGCCACTCTCCGTCACTGACCTCATATCGCCTGCCTGGTGTGAACTGCAATACTTCTACGTACTGACCAAGCATGGCCGGAAAAGGAGGACTCCTGCGATGAAACAAGGCAGTGCGGTTCACCAGGCCCTGGAGGATGAAGTGCACGCTACAGTTCCGGTCACCGTCACCAAGAAAGAAGACAGTTGGGGGCTGCGAATATGGAATATCATACAGGGGCTGCGGACGCTACGTGAAACAGGCAAGACACGGGAGTTGGAGGTATGGGGATCAATAGGTGGCGAGCTGGTCAACGGCGTGATTGACGAGCTGAGTTACGATTGTCCAGACCCGAAATTGGAAGGACAGAGTCTCAGGCTACTGTCGAAGCAAGACTCGGAGCCTCCTTTGCCTGAGTACCAGGCCAGTATCAGAGACTACCTTGTCACCAGCGACATCAGCGCGCAGGGACAGACCATAGCCGAAGCGCTGGGTAGCAAGAATGACCAAGACAGCACTGTCAAAACAGAACAGAGACATGGAAAGTCGCAAGAGGAAAGGAGGATATACATTACGGATGTCAAAACACGGGGAACCTCGACCTTACCTAGTGGTTCCAGCATACGCCCGACGATCGTGCAGCTGCATCTATACCACCACATGCTGGAAAATCTGGCACAGGGGCATTTCCCGCTGGACCACCTCGCCTCGCGGTATGGATTAGATGTGCAAGAGACGTTCTCAGACGAGTTTATCGCGCAGATCGGCAACCTTAATCAGGACTTCTTCGACTTCTCCAGCTCGCAATCCCAATCCGATAGCAATAAAAATGACATGGATATGGACGAAGTCTGGCCCTCGACTCAGGACTCGATGGATATTCTGCTTCAACATAACAACATTGCCAGTCTGTGGGCCTTCATGCTGGCTCAGTTCAGGGAGACATTTGTGATCTCTCCTACGGCTTCTGCCCCGTGGAAGCACATTCCCAACTTTGACTCTACCAACGACGTCCCCTCATCAACACCGCAGTCGCTCTCTCAACTTTCCAGGCCCCCGTCTTATCCGACACGCCTGTCGTCGCTGTTGACGGCACGATATGTGTCAACGTCCTATGATTCTCGCTCCGGGTCGAAGCTATTGGGCAGCAAATCCATCATCTTCAATCCCTCCTTTCTCAAATCGTACCTTTACGACGCGCTGGCATTCTGGCGTGCTGAGCGGGCACCCAAGGGTGTCGACCTGCATGACGCGTGGAAGTGTCGTGTCTGCGAGTTTCGCGACGGTTGCGAATGGATCCACGAGAAGAATGAAATGAGAGTCCGGGAAGCCGAGGAGAGGAGAAAGATGAGACAAATAGCCGGCGTTGAGGGTGAAAGCCACAGTGCTGAACAAGCGTCCGGCGCGTCAAGAAGGAGTCGAGTCTAGAGGCCATGGACCTTTAAGTTGCATTTACAATGTGTGAGATGGGACTGCAGGTTCAGTCGAAAGAGCTCCGGATGGCAACCATGGCTACATACCGCGACTGAATGGCTCAATGCCGAGAACGTCGCGGCAACCTGCATACCATCAATCCAGCTTGTCTGGTATGACTCTCGTTCATGCCTTGCTGCATGAGATGGTATTGGTACAATATCACAATACGATGCTGGGTTCGCGGTCGACTGCTGCCTGGGGGCCACGCCCGGAACAAGACTCGCCAGAAGATTCAGGGGTCTGCTGTCAATGCGGTTTCGCTCGGCAAATCAGCACCACGCCGCAGCCTCTGGTGTATCCGTTTGACAAGCAGCGCAGCAGGTCCAGAACAGACCCAGTCTAGGGGTCAACTTATCACTACTTCCGATTCGAATGCCGACACCGGACAGAACCACGGGAGAAAATGCAATTCAAGGAAACCTCGGAGCAGGATCACGGTTCATGGTGAATGCCTACAAGCGCAGCGATGCAGCGAGAAAGGGCCGAAGAAAGCTGACAATATTGGCGTCTCGCTCGTTTGGACGTGCGTACTCGCGGACATGGTCTGTGGTGATATCAGATTGCTACACCCGAGATCCCAATCTCGCTATGGCCGACCGTGCCCACGAACGAATGCGGCTGCGGCTGCGGCTGCGGCTGCGGCTGCAGATGGCGTTGAGCGCGTGGCCGCCGGCTATCTCTATCTATCCGAGAAATCCGCCACAGCGGGAAGCAAAAACTCGGGTGGTGTCCTGCTATGCATACATCTTCGCATCATAGAATTATTACTGAGATCCTCGAAAGCTTGGACCTGACGGTTCCGAAAGTCTGGGTTTATAACTTGAGAGCTCGCATTGCGCCATCGTTCTGGTGATGCGTCGCTAAGATTGATCCTATCCCTGACTTCTTTAAGTTGTTGCGAAAGAGCAGCGGACAAGGGCGAAGAGAGGATCGAGACGTGTGTGTCTCCCTTTCGGTCTGGTCTGGTGCTTGGACTCTCGAGCTATTTGGATCTTGGCCAACGTGCTGTGCGGACAAGTTCCAGGTGTGCTGAGGAATTGTCTGTCCTCCGGGCGAGATACGCCTTTTCACGTGGATACCATGGGAGACAGGCATCACTCGCACGCAACAAGTGACCAGGTACTTGGTAGCTACTTGGCTAGTATACTCCTGGAAGACACACATCATCTATTTGGTCGTCTTCGGGTGACTGGATGACCATAGAAGTAAAACTAGACATCCAATTTGTGGCGAGGAGCACGCCAACGTACCTGGTTCTCTGTTATATTATCGTTTCTCTCGGATGCCGCACGTCTGTTTGCTTTCGATTGTATATCTTATACCTTTCAAAGTAAGTGAGGGATGAATGCGCCCCTAGAATCCGCGAATACATTTATTGAACCTCATGCGATTTCATGAACCTGAGTATAATAAATATTATTGTATGTCTATGTTTACTTCTACACCCACATACTAGTATGGACCCGGATAGACTGGCTGTGGCCATGGACGCGCAAGACCGAGCAGGATACCCACGGAGTTGTTAGCCATTGACTTTACCAATACACCCCCGGGATGGCACTGGAAAGAGAAGCAAGAAGAGAGCCACGGAGAACTCATTATGTTTGCTTCAATGTTGTAGGGGGGAGACCTGGCGAAAGGAGGGAAAAAGCGAGATATATACCACAATATGTGTCATTCTCATCTTATGTGGCCTCTAATTGCTCTCACGTGTTGATGGATGTGTGTATATATGTATTTTGACCCGGAAGGGGTCGTGGTATATCTTTCATCTTCGCAGACAAAGGCGACGGAAAAAAAGTGTCTTCCTCATCCTTGCAAAATATGTATGTGTACCATGTGGATATATGGTTATCTCTCATATCATCAGAAACATGTATGTATCCTAGATACCTAGTTTCCTGAAAGAGAACCACAGGCGGAGCGTTGAAGAGTTGTCATGCATATGGCGCGCCCCTCCTTGCAGGATTGCAGGGTTTCAGAAGTCTCAAGTCGACGAGGACCCAAGGGTTACAAGGTTGCCCTCCTCCACCCAGCGATATAGGTGTAGTCAAGAGACTGGGTCAGCATACCACAATGCGCCACGGATAGTAAAAGAACGATCAGTTCACCAAGGATAACTCCTCTTTTCGTCCTCCTCTTCCATCTTTAACCCCCTGTCAAGCTGCTCTTGGTGCTTCTTGTCAAGGTACTCGAGCAGAACTTCCTCATACTTTTCCTTGCCCTTGTAACGGCTGACGTCGTCACCCCAGGACCGAATAGCACTGGCCAGACGGCCAGGAACGTAATCCTCCTCGGCGATCTCGGTGATGGGATGGAAGTAGGTGCGGATAGTGAAGACAACGCCACCGGTTTTAGGCAGGCGGCGCAAGGACTGGCGCTCGGAGCGGAAATAGTGATGCTCAATGGCACGGTTTTTCTCTGCCGTGTTCCAGCTGATGCCGTCCGAGTCCTCGGAGCCGATCGACTGCGACCATGCCAGGTCCTCATCGACCTGCAGGAAATAGTTGTTGCGCGAGACCAACTCCTCGGGCTTCAGCCGGCGGAAGAAGTTCATCATGCCCTTTTCCAGCTTCTCCTTGAACTGCGGCACGTCGCCGCTCGTGTGGATCTCCGACAGAGGCATCCCATACTTGTCTTCCAGACGCCAGAAGCCGGCCAGCAAGACCGCCCCGGCGAGCAGGTAATATTGGCCATCTGGCCGCTCGATCATGATCGCCAGGTCGTCCTGCGTCAACCGAGCGCACGTCTGCATCGGATCCTCGGGCAACGGGCGTGACGTCGTGTCGAGTTCCTCGCCAGACCAGAGGTTTTTGATCCCCTTGTCAGTCCGCTGGTACAGCATCGGGTACCGGTCACAGAGGTATCCGCGCAGTTCTTCCAGGAGCTCCAGGGCGGCCGGGTATGCCTCGGGAGCTGTCCTGCAGCATTTCGAGCCGCGTTCGGCGATCCGTCGCGCTTTGTCCGCGTGGTATCGTGGGTAGTTGTTGTCCAGCTCGATCCATTCGTCCCACTTCACGGTGCGGAGGCCCATGGTCACAAAGTATTTCGGTCCATAACGGAATGGACGGTAGGGTAGAGGCTTGGTCTTTTCGATTGACCAGTCGGCATATGGTGTTGGAGTGGGCCGTTTGAACGACGACGGTGGCCACGTTCCAGGTTTGCGAGCTGGCGGAGCTGGTTTGTTGTATGGAGCCTTTTCTATCGTTGGTGTCGAAGGCCGAGTGCTACTTGGGGATGCCAGGTGGCGGCGGTATAGATAGCGTGAGAGAGCGACTGTAATGAATATAAGAAGACCCAAACCGTAGGATAACTCTCGAAAATGCGGTTTCTGTGACAGGACGTGGATATCTTGTTGCGCGGTTTCCAGTAACGACGAGCAGTGTTGACGAGACTTTTGGAGGTGTGTGCTTGCTTGGTCGACGTATGGTTGTGACCTTGCTACGAGGTCTGCGAGGGACCGTCTAAGCGTTTCTGAATCCATGTCGGTGGAATAGGTCTAACCGGATGTTTTCTCCCAACAGCAGGAAGATCGAGGAACACACCACGAGGACATTTCACCCTGGGTGGCATTGTTGAAGTAGATATGTATGGGTGTCCATGCGCACAAGGAACCGATGTCTAAATTCGACGTGCCGATCCGCCATCGAAGCGAACAATCAACACGCTTCTGGCCTCTTTCCCCAGGGTCTTTCCTCAAGCTTCCAAGCCGCAAAGCAACACTGGTTGTTATCGTGCTTGCCCCTCGGATTCTTATCAGGGACCACTGATGCAGCTAGGTAGTGAGGTTGACCAATCGTATACCGGGCATTTTCCGGGACAAATATGCCACATGGGGAATAGTGCAATATCCTCCACACCGGTGGATGTTGAAATCATTGCGGCATCTCACCGCGAGCGCCTGAGAATCGGAGTCCAGCGTCGACTATCTCGCATAGATAGGCTCTCTGTTAGATGTTAATATGCTGTCAATGCCCTCTGAGGGGGCCTTCGGATGTTGTAATTTTCTTGTCCTTTCTTCGATGTCTCCTGATAATTTTTGTGTCAGGCCGTTTTCCGCCGCAAAAGACAGTGCTCTCCCCACTGTCGACGGTATCTGACTGGAATGAATGCGAGGTCCGGGACCCAGATCGTTCTAGCCACAAGCCCCGTCCTCGACGTGTCTAGAAATGGTGCGCACGAAATCTTCTCCCAGCTGTTGTCCAGCACATAGAGTGGCTCATGCTCTGTTGCTTCCATGCCGGGCATGTAGGTGTCCACCAAGTAAGTACAGTGGTTCACGTCAGTGTACTTCCCGAGATCTTCTCGATTTTGGTCGTTCATGCCAGAAGGCACCAACCAGGTGCCTTGGAAGAACCCAAAGCCAGCATTACCTTCATGGAATTCTCCAGGCAGCAAACCGTCGAACTCGCTCTTGATGAACTTCGCGTGTACATCATCCGGGAGGAAGTGGGATGATGGAAAGCGATACCAATCCTTGCCGAAACAGACTGTGTCTCCGCTCTGAGTCATGTTTGTTGAAGTTTCTAGGGCTTCGTAGATCTGCAAAGGTGCTCGATATGCACTGACTGTTCCGAAGATCCGCAGCAGTCCGATGTTGACTGCGACAAAAATGGTGGACAGGACGGTCACCAACTTCAATTTGACCGGGATTCTACCAAAGATATTGGAGTCTGGTGACCCGATCCAGAGCAAGAGTGAATGGAAAGCCATGGCGGCGTTCAGAGCCAGAAAAGGGTACGCTGGAAACATGAATCTCTCTTCTTTGTGCGGCTGTACGGTAAAGATCGCCAGCCAGAGGTAGAATGGTGTGAGAAATATCAACGTCCTAAGAAGCGTTTGCTTTGTGCTATGCTGTTTCATGAACAACCACTGGGAGAGGAGCAGCGGCCCGGATAACAAGGCTAGAATGAGCCATATGTTAAAGTTGAGGAGCAGGTTGCGCACATAATAGTCCCATGGCTCTGTTCCAAAGATGTTTGGCCCCCGGCCTTGGCCACCAAAGACATTGTACGCAACGATGCGCCACGGGACAACAAGAACCTTGCGGTAGAAGAACGTATCGATGCTGACCTGCAGAGCCAGAACAATCAAGCAGCGAACGAAGCCGTCAAGATATCTTCTGAAGGTTCCAAACAGGTCAACTTGCCCTACCAAGGCGATCAACCAGTCCTCAGCGACGAATGGGAGGATAAGGGCACCAGCAAAAGGCCAACCGAGCAGCGCCCCGATACCGAACCACATGATGCCAGTTGCAGTCCTGGGCCCGCTATGCCAGTCCATGAAACAGGTCAGTCCGAGAGTGGATGTATACATGGCAAAGCTCGATGGCAAGAAGGCGGAAGAAGCATAGAAGAAGCCCGGGGTGATGGCGACGATCATCAGGTATATCACCCCGACTCTGGGGTTGACTGTTCGTGATATGGCTGAGTATAGGCGAACCTCTGTTGCTGCACTAACGAAGGCCAGAATGATCCGCAAAGCATAGAACTCAGCTGTCTTAGACTGCCCCAGCAGACTGGCAACCTTGGTCGGAAGCGCGTGTATGGCGATGTAGGCCCAGCTTCGAATGCCGTAGGCGGGAGAATACTCCCATGTTTGCAGGCCGTAGCCATGGGTGAGGTAATGCAAAGGCTCCCAGTAGTTGAAGGTCTCGTCACAATCCTGGATTGGAGCGTAAAGAGCAGCCAGAAGATGAGATGAAAAACAGGTATATAAGGCCATATTCAGAGGAAGATAGAATCTGATAGTAGCAGGACGAGGACTGGGTTGAGGTTTTGAGCTACATCTATTGTCAGCGGCAGGCCTCTCTCTCTCCAAATAGCAGGCACTCATTACCCTTCAGGTAGCCTGATGGGATCCGTCCGTCTGTTGAAATCCTCCAGACTTGGATCCATGCTGTGCGAGATCTATTCGATCGATCATCGGCGGCTGTTGAGGGAATGGGAATTTGATGCCCAGGTGATACAAAAGAGTTGGATTGAAACATGAAGACAGATTTAATACATGCATGCAATATAGGTACTAGTAGGTACTAGTAGGTACCTAGCCTCGCTAGGTACCTAGAGGTAGGCATGGTTTCTTCAGTATTTGGTTAGCTCTTGTCGCCGCTTTACCATCATGAACCAATCACAAGGCTGTGGTTCTAACCGCAGGTTTCATGTCGTTGCTCTTTAACACTACTGTAAAAGGTTGGGCTTGCTCCGGGTAGCTATCTACCTATAGTTGTCAGGACACTATAACGAGAAAGACGGGGAGATCGTTGCGGAAGATGGTGCTGCCCACGAACTCAGGTCAATTGTATCTAGCGTTGAGGGTATCGGCGTATCGCCGAGTCAACCCGTCAAGATTTGCGGCTAATACCCTCTTGAGTATGCGGCCTCTGTGAAACAATACATGGATAATAGTCGACAGCGTGCAAGAAGGTGTCGATGGATCGTCGGTGTAGTAATGTATGTACGGTAGTGATTGAGCCTGCAAAAGTGAGCGGAGGAATTTCTTCTCCGCATGTCAGAGACTTTTTTGGAGGCGGCCACTTTTTCGCATGTACATAGTACGACACGCAGTTTCCAGTCTCTCGCTCTTCTGTCAGGTCAATCCTTTGCGGCAGCTGCACCCAAGATCACGGCTTTTGTTAAAATGGACGTTGGAGACGAGTTCCCAACATCTCCGGCCAAACGCCAGAGGACGAATTCTCCAGAAGAAACCCGCGACGCAGGCCAAATTCTCGAGTCGCAACCAGCCTCACCCGCCGACGGCAAGTCAACGCATTCTCCGCAATCAATTGTCGAGCCTGCTCCTGCAAATGGAGGCCAGGAAGGCAGAGAGACCGATTCTGCGGCCCCAAACCCACAGACTACAGTTCCAGATCACGACTCCAATTCTCTACTGGATGCGCTGATGCTGCAAGTCGAAGCCGCATCCGCTCCACCGCCGCAGAAGCCGTCGTCCGTAGCAGAGCATGCTGCCACTGAGGTCGGATCCACGGAGGTTACTGCTTCAAATGCTGGGGAGGCTGGAAAGAGTGAAGATGGAGGCCGTGATACAGAAACTAAACAGTCAGAGACTGTATCGCAGGAGATACGGGCGGATCCTGAAGTCCTGTCCGCGGTTCTCAACGACCATATGGATCTGGCAGATGGTGTTGAGAACAGCAATATTGCCAACCATAATGAAGGAGCCCAAGAAAATGGCACTGTCACGCTTGACACCAATGCTACTCTCCCGACAGTGGGCAATGATACCGACACCCCGGCCATCGCATCTGACATGATGATGGATGTGTCTGGAGCAAACGACGCGCTTGCTGCAGAACCCGGCGCGGAGGGCGCCGAGTGGGAAATAGACTCATCACCGTATAAGTCTTCCTCGGATTCCGACTCCGATTCATCATCCGACACGACTTCTTCAGAAGAGGACAGTGATGAAGATGACGCAGATGGAGACTACGCTATGCTCGACCCTGAAGAAGCGGCGCGAATACTCATGCAGGGAGACATAGGGTCCGATGACGAAGGGGGGACAAATCGGGACAAAACAGACGGTGGGCTCAGAACAGCCCATGAGCGACCGGAAGAGGTCATACCCAAGCCCGACATCACCATCACCGAGGACATGAAAATCGAAGAGTTAGGCAATGTCGAGGTTGTGGTTGAAAACACCGTTGTCATCAAGGCCAAAACCTCAGGCGAATATCAGGTGCTCGAGACTGGATCGTTGATTTGTCTCCACGACAGAACGGTCGTAGGAGTGGTCGCCGACTTGATAGGACGAGTCGAAGAACCCAGGTATACGATCCGCTTCAACAACGATGACGAAATCAACGAGGTCGGCCTGTCCGCTGCCGGGGCCACTGTGTTCTATGTCCCGCAGCACTCAACATTTGTCTTCACCCAACCCCTGAAAGGCGTCAAGGGCAGCGATGCGTCGAACTTCCATGACGAGGAAGTCGGCGACGACGAAATCGAGTTTTCCGACGACGAAGCTGAAGCTGAACATAAACGCCAGGTAAAGGCGAGGAGGCAGGGTAGGT
Organism: Capronia coronata CBS 617.96; assembly: GCF_000585585.1. Taxonomy (NCBI): domain Eukaryota; kingdom Fungi; phylum Ascomycota; class Eurotiomycetes; order Chaetothyriales; family Herpotrichiellaceae; genus Capronia; species Capronia coronata. The sequence goes on along the minus strand of NW_006912896.1, from coordinate 980,794 downwards.
CAATTGAGACGGGCAGAGGGCGCGGTGGGATGAGACATTCCAGAGCGTCTCACCGCGGAGGCGGTCGTGGAGGGAATCAGAACCACAATACCAACAACGGTACCGCCGCCTACGGCAATGGCTCACTCGAAATGAACTACGATGATGTCGCGGACGGTGGCGACGAAGGATATACACCGTTGCAGAGACCGGCAAATCTGACAGAATTGCTCACTCGAGGAGAGCAGCCTCAAGAATCCAGACCGCCTCACCACTCATTACCGCCGTTGCCTCCGCCGCCGCGGTCTGGAAGAGGGGATTTATTTGGCCGTGGAGGTAGAGGTCGCGGTCGCGGAGGCGGCAGAGGAGGGTTTCGCGGCCGTCATGATGGTGGTGGTGGTTTCGGTCAACCCAGACAAGCGGCTTTCGACAATAATGGAGGAGGAAGTGGAGGTCGTCCTGGAAACAATGGCTTCCCCCAGCAGATGTCCATGCCGAACCTCAACCTCCCTCCAACTCCAGCACTCACGCCGCAAGGTAATCCGTTCTCGCCGATGACGCCTTCTCCAATCACTCCCCTGCCCAACGGCCAGTTCAATTTCAATGGATTCAACCCGAATCCTCCCGCCAATTTCCCTTTCATGCCACAGACCATGCCCGGTTTCCCGCAGCCATTTGCTGTCAACTTCCAGCAACAGCAGCAACAATACCAGCAGCGCTGGGTGGCGGGTCAACAGCAGCAACAGCAGCAACAGCCACAAAATCAAGGGTACCAGCAGCATATGGCAGCGCCGGCGAATTTCAATGCTGGGCCATGGGCTAGTAACCCAGCTCTAGCAGCCGCTTTGCAGAAGCAGGCGCAGGAAGAGAGACGACGTCAAGGGTCGTGAAATGTAATGTTCGCAGAGCCTGGTGTTGCTCCAGTTGAACAAAGGCGTCAATGGGGTCCGCTCTGAGATGTATGGAACCGGTCTTGTAATCCTACCTAGAGATGATAGTTATCTCTTCTACTGCGAAAAGGGGCCCTGATACTGGTAGTACAAAAGCTACGCCTGTCTGAAATGCTCATCTGTCTCCTTGAGAACAACCTACGTCCTTAAACTCTCGGGTCACTCCTCGCTTTTTTTCCAAGTCAATTCTACCTGCTTTTCCCTCCTAGTTCACTGCGAAAGAAGACACAACAAATCACACGACGCTTTCGTCGAAGACACTCTCGACCAAGGCGTCGCTTTTCTCAAAGGGCTTCATGATATCGGTGCTGATCGATATAGATATTCCAATCGAGCTCACACATTGAAACCAATGACTGCTTCCTATACAAAATGGTTAGTCGACACCTGGTGACCTTGGGAGCACGACTTTCAACGGGCTGAGAAAGGGGAAAGGGATCATGCTAGGTATGTAGGACTTACCCTCGTAATCCGTCTACCGAGATCTCGGACGCGGATACCTGTCCAGTATTCAAACTGCCACTCGCCCTGCGCGACTAGAACCTCGAGGCCTTGGACTGTTTTCCAAGCGTCGCTGCCGACGACACTCTCAGCCATCTGCATAACGGCTGTATGGGCCGGTTTGTACGCTAGTTCGAGCAGGATACGCTTCGGCGCCGGGGAGCCTTGGCCTTTGGGTAAAGTCATGGGGGGAAGGGGTGTTGCGAAGATGGCGGCCAGGGCTTTGCTGAGGGATGGATCGATGGGGATGTTTGCTGGGATGGTGGCGATTGCGACGATGGGCGGTGCGTGCTGGATTTGGGTCTGGAGCGCTTGTTGGGCCCCGGACTTCGTCTCTGCTCCAGCCTCAGCGTCGAGCACCACCAGCTCGTACACGGGCGGGAAACTAGCGGCCAGCTCGTCCATCTTGCCCCGGTTCCGACCGATCAAGTAGATCGGCTTGTATCCCATGCTGTGGAGAGTTTGGATCGCTGCGCGCGCAGTGCCGCCTCCACCGATGACAAGACCGGCTTGCTCGCCGTCACCGAGGGCCGCGGAGGCGCCCGCGGCGCGCAGACAGTCCATCATGCCCAAGAAATCGGTGTTGCGGCCAAGAAGTTTCGTGGAGCCGGAGCGCGCGTCAGCAACTGGCACAATCGTGTTCACGGCGCCAATGAGCCTCGCGGCCGCGTCCACTTCGTCCAGTAGGGCCATGATGTCGAGCTTGAGCGGAATGGTGACGCTGGCGCCGCCGAAATCTTCGGCCCGGATCCTGGCCTTGATCTCGTCCAGCGACGTCGTCTCGCAGAGCGAGTAGACATGTGGCAGACCCATTTCGTGGAAGAGACGGTTGTGCAGGGCCGGCGACCTGCTGGCCTGGATGGGCGAGCCGAAGAGGTAGAACTGTTTCGGGACAATCTCGCCGAGCAGCGTCAGACCCTGTCGGATCTCTGTGGCGGACAATTGTCCTGGCGCGGCTTTGAATGGTAAAGCCGGGTGGCTCACGGGGGTCATGAAGCCGTTGAGGATGCGTGATGCTTGGCCCGCCCGGCCCATGTTGATGGCGATCAGCGGCAGATCGGGTTGCTGCGACGCAGACCAGTGCTTGAAGCTGCGGAGGGAGAAGTTGTCGTCGATCGTCTTTGCCACGCCGATCAGTTTCACGACGTCGCCGTACTGCAGGCAGCGGTTGTATATGGGGATCCAGGAGCCTGGTTTGGACCACGACAGTCGGCCTTGAGGGTCGTGGTGGGATGCGATGAGCTTGCTGTACGAATTGTTCTTCAGGTCGAGGATCGTGTTGAGGATCGACTCGGGAAACGAAGCCACTTCCACGTCGACGAACTCGCAGCCCATTCGGATCGCAAGCCTACATAAATTGAGGTACTCGCTGTGAGCAGAGTCAGGGAATTTGCCGCCCTGCGAGCTTGTTCGGATGGTGAAGACCACAGGGAGAGGGACAGTTGCTCGCAGCAGGGACAGTTGGGCTGTCACGTATTCTGTTGAGGGGATCGGGCTTTGTGATTCTGGTTCCATAAGTAGGTCCACTCTCAGTTCTACCGCATCAGAACCCAGGCAGACCTCGGGTAGGGTCTTCAGATGGGGCTGCAGATCTTCGAATGTCAGGGACACGAAGAAAGACTCTGCTTTCTGCTTGAAGGTGGAGAGAACGTCGATTTTGCCAGTGGCCATTCGCAAGAAGCGGTCGAAGTCTTCGGCTGCCTCGGACATCTGCTCGTTGGGGATGTTCTGGCTGTAATAGAGGAGATTGCTGCATTGCTCGAACCAAGGCCTTCTCCGGAGCCATACGCCCATCATGTCTTCGACATAGGCAGGTCTGGTCTTGTCGATCTGGAGGAAGTCCATCACTTGACTGATGTCCCGCTCGACTAGAAGCACATGACCTTTACTCTGGTGCCAGTCGACCAATAACTTGCGGGCTTCTGGCATCTCGACTATACCTCCGCCGCAGGCGAACACGTAGCCTGTCGACATGTCCTTCATGACTGACTTGAGAAGAGCCAGTTCGCGCTCACGGAAATGCTCCCAGCTGTTCTCTTGAATGATCTCTGGTATCGTCTTGCCTTCTCGGAGCTCGAGTTCAGTGTCGAGATCAATCAGCTTCTTGCCTAATGACCGTGCAGCCCATCGGCCTGAAGTAGTCTTGCCAGCACCTCGCATGCCGATGATGAACATAGATGCCTTGCTTCTGTCCAGCTTCTTGGTCGTAACGTGCGTAGTTGTGTCTAATTCGACGCCCTCGAGCTTGACGCCGAACACTCTGGCCATTGTGTCCCACCAACCAGGCCACGTCTTTCCGGTACATTCTTTCTCCAAAATGAGAGTAGGCTGCGGCGCAGCTAGAGCAAGGACGCTGAAGCTCATTGCAACGCGATGGTCGTCGTAACAGTGTACACCTCTTTGGGGTTGCTGTAGCTGAGTTCGGTCGATACCGTCCACTTCAATACCGTCGTCAAACTGTCGGCAAGTGACACCCAATTTCGCGAGCTCGTCTTCCATTGCCTGTATACGGTTGCATTCCTTCACTCGCTGGTTGGCGATACCATAAATTCGGGTGGTATTTGACGGCGTGCCCTGCGCGATGGCTGCTAGTACTGAGGCTGTCAGGAAAGCATCGGTCATAGGCTCCATGTCGATGTTCGGTAACGGTTTTAGGGTACCGTTTCGCGGACCGGTCACTGTCGTTGAGGTTTCCGTCTGTTTGACCTCGCAACCCATCGGTCTCAGCACATCCATCGCAAAACGTGAATCCCCCTGTAAGGACGTCGAGCCAATGTTCGGGATAGTGCAGGTCGTGCCTGTGATGGCAGCAATTGCCAATGGATAGGTGGCGGAACTTGCGTCACTTTCGACAACATATTCCTCAGGATTGCGGTAGATACCTTGCGGGATGTGATAGGTATGTTCCTCCGTCTTCGACTTTTCCACTTGGACGCCGAAAGACGCCATCATGGCGATGGTCATGTCGATGTATGGTTGTGAAACAGGCTTTCCACCCACAAGTCTGAGTGTGACCGGCTTCTTGGCGTAAGGGGCACACATTAACAGTGAGGAAACATATTGTGACGATACTTTGGCAGCCAGCTTGATTTCGCCACCGTTGAAGCCGCCCGAGGCTGCAATGTTGAGAGGGAGACACCCCGTTGTCTCAAGGTATTCCATTTCAGCGCCATTCGTCTTCAAGGCATCCACAAGATCCCCAATTGGTCGTTGTTTCATGCGAGCATTTCCGGTGAGGATTGTAGATGCCACAGGCCCCTGTCTTGTCAAGGTAGCAACTGTTGTCAAAAACCTAGCAGCCGTTCCGGCATTACCCAGGTAAAGTGCAGTTGCACTGGCTTGGAGGCGGCCACCGTTGCCGTTCACGACCAGAACCTCGCCGTCTTCCTCCCAGGAAAACGTGGCAGCTCCTAACCTGGTAAGCGCATCCAGCATGACCTCAGTATCAGCAGAGGTAAGCAGGTTCTTGACGCGGCATGTACCCTGGCCGAGCGCGGCCAGAACCAGCGCTCGGTTGGATATGCTTTTTGATCCTGGAGGCGCACAAACTGCATTCAGATCTCGGGGCACGCCAGGAATTACCTCCACACTTGGAGAAAGTACCACACGCAGATCAGAATCTGACACAACGCTGGCTTTTTGCTCATAAGTACGGCCAATTGCTGACAAGAGAACAACCTTCTTCTTTGCACCGTCGTTTTTCTTGTCCACGCCCATTTTCTTGAGCATTCCGTCGACGGTACATCTTTTACCGCCGGACAGCTTGCGCACTCTGTCGTCGTCGATCCGTGTTGGTAGCCCGTACGCGGTCAGACATTTCTGCAGACGACCCACTGCCACGCCACTGAGCACTCCCAGAAACCGAGCAAGTTCTGCTTCCTTCACCATGCCGATGGCCACACATTCACCGTGAAGCACTTGGGGGGTCAGAAAAGCCTCGATGGCATGTCCGATAGAGTGGCCGAAATTCAGAAGGTTGCGCAATCCACTTTCTCTCTCGTCGATCGTGACCACATGCGCCTTGAATCGCGCTGATGCAGCTATGATTCTGATCAGAATCGACTCAATATCCTTAAACCTCGCAGCTCCTTGCCTGATGTCGGCATTGACTGCAGCCATGATGCGTTGGGCATTGGTTTCGAGTGCGATGAATTCTTGTTCCTCAGAAATGGCAGCAGTCTTGATCACCTCGGCCATGCCATTGATCAGTTCCCGTCGCGGTAGAGTCCCAAGGAAATCAAGGTCGATATAAATCCTCTGCGGCTGCCAGATGGCTCCAACGAGGTTCTTGCCTAAGGGGGTATCGATAGCCGTCTTGCCTCCTATCGAGGAATCGACCATTGCGAGCAGCGTTGTTGGGACCTGGACAAATCGAACGCCACGCATGTAGGTGGCGGCTACAAATCCTGTCAAGTCGCCAACAACTCCACCTCCGAGAGCAATGATCACGGTGTCTCGGCCGCATGGCGGACTTTGACTCAGAAGCCAGTCTTCAATATCATCTTTGGTCTGTCGAGACTTGGAGCTTTCCCCGGGTGGAATTTCGTAGACCAAAAGCCGAGGGGAACTGGCTTTCCGCTTGGCTTCAGCCTCAAAAACTTCCTGGAAAATGGCTGTGTAGATAGAGCTGATATTGGTGTCGGTGATCAAGACATAAGTGGATGACTCAAGATTGGTGAGCAGATCTGAGGCGACATGGTTGCGCCACAGACCAAAATTGATGATGATGCTTTCTTTACCTAGAAGACTCACCCGCACGTCTTCGCCCTTCCCGTTGACCAACGGCATGATTATGTAGAGAGTCGACACCCGAGTTGCATGCCACTCTAACTGAGGCCGGGGTCCGAATCTGGAGCTCGTTTCGATTTTCTTTTATGCCTTGGCGGCATTTTAAGGAGCTTGGCACCACTAGCTTGCGGCAATCTACAGCCTTGCATGAAAGAACTGTCACTATTGGCAGACAACTGCCACTTAACACCGCTAGCTCGTTTCGTCATTGTATAACGCTCTGCTTCGAAGGCATCTGCGCGTGCCAGTGGGCAACATCGTCCAACAATAGACTCATTAAAGCACTTCTAACATACGGCAGTTCGGGAGTTGGAATGCAGACAATGAAATTCCTGCTTGCCTGCTGAGCGCGGAGATGAAAAAGCGATACATTTTCCAAACATACTGCGCTCACCAGGTTGTGGCTTCGTCTTTCCACCGTGACCACGCATGGTCCCATTCTTTAACAGTAAGGACTTACATATGTGGTCTTTTAGTCCTTCATCAAGGGCGTAGAGGCATCGGATTGACTATTACTTAAAACAGACCCCGAAACTGTATTGCCGTCATAGACCGGTCTGGCCTCATTGTCTGGGATCATCTGCGGCGAGACATCACCCAACCCAGTATCTTCCAACCCAAAAACCGGTACCCAATGATGGCTGGACGCTGGAAAGGCTGTGGTAGTAACCTGAAGAGCGGCGAGTTTGCGTAAGTGAGGCTCACGCTGTGCTTGCCCAATGGCATCGAGGGAAAGGCCTTTCTGTCGTTCGTCCAGGTCGTAATGAGTGACAACTAGACGCTGCGGTCCGAAATTTGCATTGCACCGTAAAGCATCCCGTTTCAGTGAGTACGTCTTCCACCACTCCTGGTTGCCGTTGCGGCTATGAGGGAAGAGATCCCATTTGTCCATGCTCTCTTCCTCATCGCCGGTAAGTGCAAGCCATGCGTAAAGATCTTGTCGCTTTCTTGAGCGCTGCTTGCCCTTGGGGACACGGTTGAACCATTTCTTGTCTTCTCCTTCTCCCTCTTCGATGAATTCGTAGGATGCCGGCCAATCGTAGATTTCTGCTTTCAGCCGTGAACCGATCCAACATTCGCGCTGCTTCACAAAATCTCCCGAATTTGCATTCTCATCAACCTCGTTCGACTCGTCTATCTTGTGGTGTCGAACCCGGTCGACGGATCTCCCTCTCCAAACATCTATGGTGGATCTCCAGTTCGAGTCGTCACAGCCGAACTTAAGCACGAGCAGGACAGTAGGTAGTACCAGCAAGACAACAGTGTACAGTTGACTGGCCAAATCTGCCATGCCGATCGTGACGATGTGCACCCCAAACGCCAGCCATCCGATAGATCTCACATACAGGTATGTCCGCGGATGTTGGAGAAGAGGTCCTTCTATGAACAACGACGGCGGGTGTAACAACTCATCTGGCATCCAAAAGGTCACTGCTTTGGAGTCCGGCTGAATGATGAGTACCTTTGTGGGTTTCCCGAACAAAGAACTGTTCTTGAGTTCCGATCTCTTCGGATCTGGCTTCGTCATCTCCTCGCTTCCTGTTTGTCCCTGTTGTGTAATCTGAACCTGCCGTGGGGAAGCCTTGTTCATAATCGAACCATTCAGCGAAGAAACACTTTGCTCTGGTGCGTCACCACCAGGGACAACGGTAGCGGATGCTTGATTTCTCGTTCTCACTGTTGTTTTGTTTGCTTTCAAAAACTTGTGGTTTGATCTCTCGCCCTCGTAGAGACCTGCCGTTGGAGCAGGGTTGGATTTAAGCACCACTTCGTGCACCATAGCGTCAATGGCTATACGGTGCTGTCCGATGACATAGGCACGGACCAAAATCGAAACGATCATGGCTGTGGCGTTGGCAAAGCCATACCAGTCTCTGGACAGGATGGCCAGAGCTACGAGGAAACCGACGAGGATGAAGCTGATGGTCATAGCCACACTGATATCGTGTCGTCGAGACCGAGGTGGGGTAACCTTCCAGACCACAAAACTGCGGGTAACCTCAAAATGCTGAGAAGAAATCCACCGCGTCAGCCATGCAGAGAGATCTGTTGTGTGGATACCCTGGGAGATGTTGTAGAGGTTGAAGCCGGCTGCCTTCTCTGTAAACCGATCTCCCGCAATGACAAAAGCGCCCAGCAATGGAAGGTACTCGAGATAGGTGCTACGGACAAGTCGGCCAACGGCAGAGTTGACTTCCTCGGATCCGAGTAAGGTGACGAGACCAAGGGCATCGATCTTGAAAGGCGACCAATTATGCAAGACATGCCAGGGTGCCCAGGTCATGACGAGACTGGTTGGCTTTTTTCTGCCGGATCTGATGGCAAAGCTGATGGGCGGATTGAGGAGACGAGCTGTTCTATATATCAAGTGTAAGCGGGCTTAGGTGGCAGTTGACTTGTCTTGACTGTAACCAGGGCCTTCATAAATCCCTGGGGATACATGAAAATTGTGCACATGCTGTAAGATGCCATATGGAAGCAAACACCAAGGCCTAAGGCTGGAAGACGCTATGTTTCAAGACGGCGTGGTTGCATATTCTTGAGATTCTCGATTTTGGCCCCCAGCGTCGAGGCGCCTAGCCCAGGAGCCGCCAGGGGTCGGCAGAAGCGAGAAAGGAGTGCGACATACAGTGCACCATGAGCCATTGTGGCCGCGAAGCGGCGCAATCATTCCGTCGCGTGCAACCACCTCAAGGTCTGCAAGTTGGTACGCATTGTCTCATATATAGACTCGGCTGCTTCTTATCGGCAATTGTCCTGGCGCGCGAACGGAGCCGCCACGCATGTGCAAAATTGGTACATGTCACGGAACAACCTACCTGACATCCTGCTGTAAACTAGTTGTGATTCAAGATAGAAAAATCCGAAAGGAAACGGGAGAACAGGCAGCAAGGCACCCCAGCATAGGTCGGGACACCTCTGTCAAGGGGTCAGATTGCGGCCAGTTCGCCTTTAGCTTGATGGCGCTCACACGCGGACGGAGTCACAGAACGGCATCGCGTATCGTTGAGATAGCAGCCGATGACAGGGCGGCTGCCTCCGACATGACACAAGTAATTTAGGTCCCCGTTGATAGTTCGAGCAACGCTGGAGGTGCCGCCAGGTTTGGACTCGACGAGCATCGGCACAAATTCGTTGTTGCACCTGACCAAATCGCAGCTCTTCGGCAAAGATTCCCGATATGATTTCCCCAGAGCCTTGTTCCTTGCTTGAAGTTGTGTCTACCTTAGATCAGGCATTTACACGTTTGAACCACCATGGTAGTAGCTCCTAGAAGAGCCACGTAGCGCAGGAGGCAGGGGTCAGGGTCAATGATGGCAGAGTAATTCACAATGACGGGGAAACGAAGTCTGGACGCAGGGGATGGTGCCGAGCGGCGTCTATAGGGATGTTCGGGGCGCTGATTGAGGCCGTTGCAGGTACAACGTGCCACCAGACTGCACCCAGTCAAGGCTGCGAGATGACACGGGCTGCTACAAGCTGTTCAACAAAGGTAGAGGTATAAACTCCACATCACCGAGGCAGATGTCACGATTTAACAGATCGAAAAAAGATCTAGGCCAAGAGCCGATTGACGATTCCGTCATTTCGATTACTCTATCTGAGCCGTTTCCCAACCGATGCTCGTAAAGCTCATTTCACGCGCTAATAGTAGCAGAATCATCATCCACAGGGCTGGGCAACGGTTAAGTACATCCCTTCATCTCCAGCACAGGGCTTTCCCTCTCCCGAGAAAAGTAACTGATCCCAGTCGAGTATCTTTCCCTCATGAGTGCCATCGACTTTTGGCCCTGTGGATAGGCGTCAGGAATGGAATGGCAGGGGTTGATGGCACGATTGTAGCTTTTGACATTTTTTGGACATTCCCATTCTTTGGAGAATGTGCTGAAAACGGTGTGTCTTTCCTGGCGCGAGAGGTTGCAAGATGATTGGCAGAGCAGTGACCATTTGTTTGCGCGTTGACCGTCCATTCAGCTCTTACCAACCACTGGCAGCAGGGGCGGCAGGGGCGGCAGGGGCAGCAGCAGTAGCTTCCTGAGCCCAATCTCCCCCAGTAGCCGGCTCGTTCCAGGTTGCGTCAGCTTGAGGAGCGCCCTCGATGCCTGGAGCAGCAGCTGGCTCTCCAGCCCAGTCCGCGTTGTCCGTGAATCCACGGTCGACGGCACCCGGTCCAGCCTCGTCCGCACCTGGCAGCTTCTCTTCCTCCTTCTGTTCCTCAGCCTCAGGATCGCGGTAGAAGTACAGATCAACCACAACGTCCCAGTCGATCTCACGGTTGGCAAGAGTCCCTCGCAGACGGAGGACCTCACGAGCCAACAACCACCAAATCAAACCAATGGCGTGTCGACCCTTGTTGTTGGTTGGGATGGCAACGTCAACGAATTCCGTAGGAGAGTCGGTATCGCAGAGGGCGATGACGGGGATGTTGACATATGAGGCTTCCTTGATGGCTTGAGCATCGGTGCGAGGGTCGGTGACAATGATCAGGCGTGGCTCCTTGAAAGAGCGGGTGATGTAGTTGGTGAAGTTACCGGGGGTGAAACGACCGGCAATGGCAACGGCTCCGGTGTGGGCGGCGAACTTCAGGACTGCACGCTGGCCATAGGGACGGGCAGAAATGACACAGATGTCGGCCGGGTTGTCAATTGCGACAATGATACGGGCTGCGAGGACAATTTTCTCCCTGCGCCAGCAAAGTTAGTACAGTTGTTCTTGAACGCCTCCTTGCAGTCGCCGGCCGTCTTGCCAGGAATATGAGCGACAAATCTGTGGAGAATCTCGTACCAGGTCTTAGCGATGTTAATCACATTGATACCATCAGGGCGAGTCTTCCACAGGTACGGTTCCATGTGAACCTGCAGGTTCTTGGATCCCAAGTGACATTGTGCCGCCAGGAGCATCTCAATGTCCTGGGACGTGGGGTTGAAAATAGGAGGGAGGTTTGCTGGGCTCGCCATGTTTGCGACCGGAGGAAAGTAATGTGAGGTCGAGGGCGAGTTGTGGAAGTGAGAGCGAGCGTGGACGAAGCGAAGAAGGATTGAGGTTGAAGAGCAGTTGTACTATAGACGATCGATTCATAGGCCGACTCGAAAGTGGAAGTTAGGGCATGCCAAGATTTTGCTCATGCGGAGATTTATTTTGGGTTAGCGTTGTCTCGGGATCGGAGCTACTTTTCCGCGAAGACCAGAGTTAGTCGGGACCCGTCGCAATGAGAAAGCTGCGATCAGGAGCACGACCGGACACTTTTCTATCACACATCATCAACAATGCCTCCGCGCGCATCCTCAGCGGTGGGGAGCAGTGTATTCAACTGTATGTGTATTCTGTTCTTCCAAACAATGTGGCTGACCCCGATGCAGTGACCGGCCTCCTCCAAAGCTTGCCATCTGCAGTCCGCAGTCAAGCCTTTACAAAATGCTCGACATGTCTATTTTCGACGACGCCCGCGCTGGAGGCTAAGGCCTCTTCTAGAAAGCGCAAAGCACGACGACATATTGACCCATACCGGTTGGCTCAAGCTCGACAACGCAAGGCTGCCAATCTAGCCCGACAGAAAGTATTGAATGCGGAACGAAAACTGGCACTGGGCGATCCGGTCCGGTCACGACCGACGCCTTTCATCGAATCTTTACATTCACCTGCTTCGCTAGAGACGGTCAAAGAATCATACCTGAATTACTTGTTAAAACAAGAAGAACTCAAACAAACGTTGGAATACTCCAGATGGCTGACTGAGCCTCTCCCTGAGTCGAACCAGCTTCCCGGGGCCAACGACAACCTCGCGGAAAGGATTAAAGAGCATGCTGACTCCCACGAGAACGCCACAAAGGCTCTGCTGGCCATTACATCATTGGAGAGCGGGAGCAGCAAAGACCGGACCCGGGCGAACGTGCAGAGGTGTATAGGGGAGTTCGGGCGTCACAACACAGACAAGCTCCTACCACCGAGACTACTGAGCAAACGGGCCCCATCGCCGTCTTCGAGCGCTGAGAACGCTGCAGTCGAGATTCCAAAACGGATAGGACAAGATACTGGATCGCCAGAAGTGCAAATTGCCATCCTGACGACGAAAATCAACGTTCTTGCGGACAACTTGCACAAGAAAGATAAAAGTAACAAGCGCAACCTGAGGCTTATGGTACACAAGAGACAGAAGTTGATGGCGTACTTGAGACGCCGGGATAGAGGTGGAGCGAGGTGGCAGAACATCATGGACAAGCTTGGACTCAACGATGCCATGTGGAAGGGGGAGATTAGCTTGTAATGTATCGGTCTGAACAGGAAGTTTTGTACAATCACGCCTTGAACCGTTTTCAGTTTCCATGATCGCGTCATTGGGTTTGTCATACATGTCTTCTGGCTTTACCTTCAGCTGACCTCTCGCCGTCTCGCGAGTAATTGCAGGTCTGGTGATTTGCATGACTTCCTGCGATACGAGAGAATACCCGTATAGCAAATCAAACCTCAAGAGGATGATTCCAAGCACCTTCTCCATTGCTCTGATATGCCCTGGGCTAGGACTTTTGCGAAGAGCTTGATTACCCAGACTATGAGATTGCCAGTTGCGAACAAAACTTAAGATTGGTTGTGTCGTTCACAGTCCGACTAGCCGAGTCTCACAGTGGCAGTCGGCAAAATGAGTGTGCTGACCTGCCGCAGGACAAGGACAAGAACAAGGACTGGTCCCCAGTCAGTCTCAATAATGGCGTTCCAGTGAAGCTGTATATCTTGACACGCAGGTCGTCCCAGCAGGACACAGTAATCCTCGCTGCTGCCAGCGATATAGCTAGGAGCGGGGTGATGCAAAGAGAGCTGGGATTGCCCAAGACCACACAGTGATCGCGAAGGGCAAATCAGTCGTTTACTTCTGTTGAAGGAGAGTACATGGAACCATGGTACTCCACCTTTGCCCACACCGATGGGTTTTGCGGGGGAAAGGCTGAAGAAACCGAGCGGCCACAATCATTGGTGAACCGCGAAGGGAGACTCACACCTCGGTTGTGGAGAGACAAAGGACTTGTGGAGGTAACTCCTTCGTCGACTAAATGTTATGTTCGTTGCTACAGGACATTGATCCGATATACACAAGTCCCAGTGCATACCTTGACGCCGAGGGCTAGGCTCAGAGGGACATGTTCCCTTCACAAGCCTTTGGACATCAATCAGGTATAGGATCAACATGGCGTCGGCAAATCAGATGGGCGAAGGTACCCTGCCCTCAGTCTCCGAGTTGTTCTCTCTCCAGGGCAAAACAGCAATCTGCACAGGCGGCACTGGGGGATTGGGTTTGTCGATGGCCATTGCACTGGCAGAAGCAGGGGCGGATATCGTTTCGATACAGATGAAAGATGACCCAAGAGCATCGTTGTTGGAAGAAGGGGTCCAGACTTGTGGACGGAAGCTGTCTGTGTTCGAGGCTGATGTCGCAGATTCAGCAGGGTTGAGGGCTTGTTTCGCAAGGATCTGGGCCAGCGGTATTGTGCCCGACATCCTGCTCAACTGTGCAGGCATCAATAGACGATCCAAGGTGGAGGATTTCACGGACGAGGACATTGACGCGGTACAAGTCCCCCATGCGTGTTGACCGACCGGACAATGTATCACAGAGAGTCTCCGTCAATACTGACTTTCTGGAATCTTAGGTGTTCCAAATCAATCTCAAGGCGTCCTTCGTGGCAGCCCAGGAGGTGGGCCGGAAGTTGCTTGAGTTGAAACGGCCGGGCAAAATCATCAACATTGCCTCAATCATCTCGTTTATCGCGAACATCAACATCGCCGCATACGCCTGCACTAAGGGCGGCGTGTTGCAGATGACCAAGGCAATGAGCAACGAGTGGGCCTCGAAGGGAATCAATGTCAACTGCATCTGTCCTGGGTAAAACTCACCTCCTTGAGTATTAATCAGCTGTGGTAACAGGATACTAACTTCGTGTTCGCGACACAGATACATCAAAACTGCAATGACAAAGGTATACACAGATGATCCCGAGTATACCAGATATATCATTGGGAGGACGCCAGCTGAGAGGTGGGGACTTCCTGAAGATTTCCGTGGAGCGATCATCTTTCTGGCGAGTAAAGCAAGTGACTTCGTCTGTGGGACGAGTATTGTGGTCGATGGAGGGTTGATCGCGAAATGAAGAGAGGTTTTCGATCACAGTCGGGAAATCAGAACTCGCCTTAGTGACCAATAAGGAGAACTGCCGCTGCTTGTGTCCAGGACTCTGGACTTTCCATCTGGTGTGGTCCTGGGTGAGTCAGTGCGTGATCGATTTCCTGTAAGGTGAAGTCGACTTGCTGTGGGCAAAGATGCAGACACCGTCTAGGCCCAGGGATGCCCACTTCTGAATGCTCCACACTCATGGTATGCCTCTTCCTTCTGTGCTGGCATGATAGAAAAGGCGTACAGAGCCTGCTGCGACGGTGCATGCACGGTTCAATGGCTGATAGAGCCCAAGGCTCATAGTTGTCTCCCTCCGATCCTGCTGCAGTTGTCATAACACTTGGTTGAGTGGAGATATGTCCAGCCTCCCACTTCATTTTGTCCCACAGTCGCGCATGCAAGCGATATTCACACTTCCACAGCAACATCCTCCGCTTCCCTACACCCACCAATCTCTGGCCGAGCCTTGATGCTCGATAGTAACCATACAACTCACACTTTCTCGGAGCATACACGGAATTGGGGAAGAAGATGATTGTAACAAGACCAGCTCCCTTAGGGTAGACAGGACACCTTCCGCTAAACAGTAGCACTCTAGAGAGCGCAGATGGAGATCAAGAGCGATGCGGGATACTCCGAGTTCAGCAGCATGGACATTCACGTGACAGCTTCGGCCTCGGTATATGAACCTCCCGGTGTGGGAAAGCATTCAAGTTGGGTAAGCCAACACCGGATATACAGGCATCATACCTCACACAACACAGAAACGTCCATGCGTCCCTCCGGCGGCCGTGTGTGTCGTCAGGCTTCTCCTGTTGACACCAGCGCAGATCGCGTGATGGTCCCCAGCTGCAAAGCCTCCCAGACTCGGGATCGGACATAACAACTCTTTGTCCTTTTTGTCCGATGTATTGCGAACTTGAACGTTACAAGTCGCCGAGGAACCGGAGCCCTGTTTCCCCACCCCGATCGACGCTAACCAATTTTCGTATTCCCAGACCGCGCTATTCCCTTTCCGTTCGCAATGATATCGCATCAGGGAGACACTTTGAAAGCTTTCTACACTTGCGACAATTGAGACAACAGGCTGGATGCATTCTCGGTCGTAATGAAACGACCTCGGACCTAATGACGCCCAGAGCGGGCCTTTCTGGTAGGTTCTTTTAAGCTTCATCGAAGACATAAATATGGCAGGTCCCCAAGTTGGTCTCCCTTCTGGGTTTTACCATCATGCTCTTCAGACTTAACTTCAGATACGCAGCCACCACAATTCAAGTTGTGATCAGACCTTCTGTTCAAGAACATACTTGGATCCGATCTCCCTTCCAATTTCAAAAAACTTCGAAACGTTCCATCATGTCACAGCAATATGCAAAGGACCAGCCGCAAGGCTTCAAGAACTACGTGGAAAACATCGCCATCGTTGGGGTAAGTGACAGTCAATTGACATGGCAATCCAACTTGGCATGATCCGATTTCCATGACCCCACCACTACACCAGCAACTCTGACTTTGACCACTTTTTGTCGTCACCGACTCTTACTGACCCTCTTCTCTGGTTTGCAGGCAGGTGGTCGCGTCGGAGCCTTCGTGGCGCATGAACTGCTCAAGACAAAAAAGCACAAAGTCACAGCGCTCTCACGGCCCGAAAGCACCAGCAAATTGCCCGCCGACATTCTAGTCAAACACATCAGCTACGATGACCCGTCATCGCTGGTTGACGCCCTGCGCGGCCAAGACGCGCTCATCATCACCATGTCAGTCATGGCACCTCCCGACCAGGAAGCGAAACTGATCCAAGCCGCCGCCGACGCCGGCGTGCCGTGGGTCATGCCGAACGAATGGGGCCTGGACCCGTCAATGAAAGATTTGGCGAAAGAATCGCTTATAGGCGAGCCCCGAGAGAAAGCGCGCAACCTGATCACCAGTCTAGGAAAGAGCAGCTTCATTTCGCTGGTCGTTGGGTTCTGGTATGAATTCAGCCTCGGGGGCTTGAAGTATCGTTATGGGTTCGACATCCCGGGCCGGGAGGTGACTTTCTACGACGACGGAAACACCAAGATCAACACCAGCACTTGGCAACAGTGCGGGCGTGCTGCGGCGGCCGTCTTCAGTCTGAAGGTGTTGCCCGAAGATGAAGCGGACAAGGCCCCGACGCTTTCCCAGTTCAAGAATGGGTTCGTCTATGTCTCGTCGTTCTTGGTCAGTCAGCGCGATATGTTTGCCAGTGTTCTTCGCGTCACGGGGACGAGTGAGAAAGATTGGACAATCAAGTACCAGGATGTCGAGGAGCGGTACAAGGAGGGGGTGGAGGAGATGAAGGCGGGCGATGTGTTCAAGGGGTTTACGAAACTGCTTTATGCGAGGGACTTTTATCCGGATGGATGTGGCAATTATGAGGCCAGGAAAGGCTTGCACAATGACCTACTGGGCTTGCCGAAGGAGGATCTGGATGAGTGCACGAAAGTCGCGGTCGTCATTGCTGAGAATGGCGAGGAGGCTGGACGCCTTTAAGCCGTCAGACCTGTATTGCCGTCGTTGGACATCCAACAGCGGTGGTGGTCCCAAGGTGTGGCAGGGTAAACATAGCCAGACAATCAAATACATGTTCAACCACAACTTCTTACAGCTTCAAGTTCTATCTTCACTGCCAGTCCCTTATCTCACCTCCCTTCACCATGGGCGACAGTTCAAGATCTAGGGTGAAAACAATCTCAAAAGAATTGATTCAGATGTATTTTATGAGAATTTTGTAAACGCACCATACCGCTGTTGATTCTATGAGCCACTGTGTGGCGCAACGCGGTCCAACTGCTGTCTAGTTCTATGGATTTTGGGAGAACAGACCCGTCCGGAGTGTTGTTGAGACTTTCCTGAGTTGGAGGATAGACATCTCCGCTGTGGCTTTCTTACTTCTGCTGGCATTCAGGACTGCCCAAGTCTTGTAGGAATGCGGCAGTATTGAATTCCGAGTAAACAGCGTCGATTTGAAGAGTCGTCACGTTGACATCGAAGTTGATGATCCCTTTGATTTCATACTGATTGCTGCCGATGCCAGAGGCGTTCCATCTCCAGGAGACGCTGGCGCAGTTGTAGAAGGTGCCGAGGGTAGCCACGACCGGGAGCGGAGGAGTCAGGGACTGAGAGGCGATAAATCCTTGCTTGCTGGGGTAGGCGGGTGATCCGAGCTGTAATTTCGCCACGATTAGTCAGATCATCACATTCCACGGGTATATGGGAATGGTTAAACAGCGCCCCGAAAGAGGAGTCCAAGGCTCCCAGCTCCGCCATGACGGGAGGAACGACAAGCTGCTGCATTACAGGATGTAGAATTTGTTGCACTTACAGGTCTGCCGGAAAGAGAGTTGATCGAATCGGACAAGACGAAGAACTTGTCAGAGAGGATTGCATTTGCAGTAGCGTTGAAGTCAGGACCGCCGGGTTTCTCGAGAAGGTAGGTGTAGCCTTGGACAAGGTATGCGACTCCAGTGTCATTGAGGCAGGTGTGTTTGCCGGGCCAGTGGCTCCAAGGCTGGGCAATGACACTAGCGGCCAAGGCCAGCACGGTTACCAGAAATGAGGTATGCATCTTGACGCGGGTTCAGATGGTTGGTTCTGCAATGTGACGTTGATGAACTCGAGGTCGGATTCTGAGAGCTGTATTGTTCAAAGATTGTTTGGAAGATTTTTGAAAAACAGAAATAGTTTAGGAGGATAACAAATCTCAGACGTACATATGACTTCACAGGTACGAAGTGAATTTGCAAGTGAACTGCTCCTTCACTGTGTATGCAGCTTGAATTTGCTGACAGACGCCGTTGTCATTTTGAGAGTGAATGTATGTTCTGGGCATGTTCCTTATATATAGTATATAGCGTGCAGGTTGCAGCGAAGGATTCAACTCCGGAAAACAATGATTGTTTTACCTGGATGACCCTTCATTGACATGGTGATGTAGAGCCCTAGTAGATTTGAACCTCATCACTTTACCGGACAATGAAAGAGTCGATCTGCAAGCCGAAGGAGACGACAAGGATCTAGCATGTCCGAGCTTCCCAGTCAGGAAGAATGCTTCCCTTTCCTGTGTGCTGTTCCTGCGTTAGAGGACTTACCGAATACGTCTCCCTGGACGGGTGGACAGGTATATCCTTGCAGCTACGGCATTTGATCATTACCACTTTCAATTAAAGTGACTGATGTTGCTGGTGGGCTGCCTGACAGCATCGCTTGAGGTAGGTACATACCTACCTACCTTGGTAGATATGGTGGCAGAGTGGCATGGTTGTTGCTTGTACCACAGTTGATGGTAAATTCTGTAGATAAAATAAGCTCAGCTAAAGTTTAGGCTGCGGAGACGGAAGCTAGTCCCTATCTGGACATCTATGACACCTACATCAACAACTTCTCCGGATCTAATCTCAACCTAAGGCTATTCATCCCAGCATTCTTTCTGTTACTTCTGGGTTCTACAGCGATGAACCAGGTCAACCTATGCATGACCGCGATCTTATGCGGAATTTGGTTTTTTTTTACTTCACTACGGACATGGGTGCCCACATCTACGGACGAAGCAGAGATCTGATGGGGAAAGATCATATGCATGTCGGAAATTAATTAAGAGGCTGGAGGGCTGAACGCTCTTGAATACCTTCCTCTGCTGGGAAATGTGGACGCCCGTTCATCGCTTGAAACGTGCTACCCGGGCACGGGAGCAAACGATGCTTTTGACTTGGCGGAGCGCGGAACCCGACTTGTGACGACCCGAACTACCCATTGTCTAGGCTAGGCTGTACCATGCTATTTCCCCAGCCGCCCTGGCATTGCAGCAGTGCTCCCAGCCACAATTCTGTCTACCATCGCTTTGGCGAAATGGAAAGAGCCTCTACTAGTTGTCGTGCACGTGTTTTGCACGGCAGCCTGTCTGCGGTCATCCTTTCTGAAAGCTTTCCTGGGAAGTCTATGCGACGTGGACAGAGGCCGGGTTACTGACTTCTTGGAAACGAGCTGCAGAAGATCTAGAAGCGAGGACGGAGGATCACCGTCTCTGAGAAGCACGCGTATATTTGTTCAAGGCTGATGTTTCTGACGTTGAATCGGTGGACAACACTGAACCGGCAATGGAGAAGGAGGTGTTGGGTGTTATGAGTCACACAGTCATAATACTCGGCCAGAGTCCAACGACAGGGGTCGACATGCCACAGGGTGGCAGCAAGAAAGAGGTGTAGCACGATTGGAACGAGGTAAGCGCCATATAAGAGAAACCGTGTGAGGAATTGCCGCGACATGCATCATGGCTGTCTCCATTGATGCTCATTCCCCGTGGGCCCCGTCAACAGCATGAGCAAGCTTGACTCACTACGACCGAGCGATCTGCATAGTCTATACGGTCGCCAGCGGGCTGCATAATGAGTTGCGACAGCATTCGCATGGCCAAGGATTGCTCCTGAACGTACGTGAGTCACTAATATGGTTTTTGAGACACCGATTTTTGCAGGATGTGACCAATACTCGAGCCTGACCTTGAACAGAAGTCCCTTTGTCTGAATTTTGGGTCTCAGCTCGACTTTGCCCTCAGACGCTGGTCGTATCGCAGTACAGCATTTAACAGCACCTGTGTTCCAAGTGCACTGGCAAAAATCATTTGTTAGCACAATACGATATGATATCGGAGGAGTTTGCAAGACAATGGTCACCCACCAATGTTCAGGAGTCGAATATTCACTTGGGTGGTGCGAGATACCATCCTTTGACGGAATAAACACCATTGAGGTGGGACAAGTGTACGAAGTATTCACGCTGTCGTGGCCCGCCCCAGCTGGGAGTTCTCTGTACCCGTCCTTGCCTACGAGCTCAATGGCCGACGACCGCACAGCGTCAACACAGTCCTTGTGGAACTCGACAGCAGCACTCCTCCAGATCTGCTTGATGTCGACTGTGCAGCCCTGACTTTGTGCAATTGAAGCACACGCTTCCTGGACGATCTGGGCCATTTTGTCCATAGTGTCGTTGGAGAGGTGTTCGATGTCGACGCTGAAAGTGACCGTTCCGGGGATCGTGCCAGGGGACTGTGGTTCGGAATTGATAACTCCGACAGTGGTCAAGCCCTTATTTTCCCAGGCGATGGTATTGATGCGTGAAATCATCTGCGCTGCCGCCAGGAGGGCGTCGGCTCGTCGATCAATCGGCGTGGTGCCACAGTGCTGACATCGGCCGTTCACGGTCACCATGAGCCAAGTCATTCCTTGGACTCCAGTCACGACACCGACGGATTTGCCCTCGTCTTCCAGCACAGGGCCTTGCTCGATATGGTATTCGAAATGGGCCGACAGCGGATTGACGGTGTGACTGGCCTTGATGGGCCCAAGGTATCCGATGTTCTTGAGCTCGTCTTCTAACCGCAAGCCGTCCGAGTCTGTGTGGTTGTACGCGTCTTCCAGTGACACCTTGCCCGCCCAGACGGCGCTGGATAGCATACCGGTGTTGAATCGGGCGCCTTCTTCGTTCGTCCAATTGATCACAGCGATGGGGGCGTACGTGGTATACTCATTCTCTTGCAGCACCTTCAGGATTTCGATTCCTGCTTGAACCCCGAGAATGCCGTCGTACCTCCCTCCCGCGGGCTGCGTGTCCAGATGGGATCCGATGCCGATGGGAGCAAGGCTATTATTTTGGCCCGGTCGGACGGCGAAGAGGTTGCCCATCTCATCGATCTTGACCTTCGCCCCGTACTGCTGCACCGTGTCAACGAACCAGTCGCGCACGGCCTTGTCTTCTTGTGTGAGAGTCAGGCGGCGCACACCTCCTTCGGGGGTTGCGCCCCATTGTGCTGTGTGGTGCAGAGTGTCCCACAGTCTTTGCTGGTTGACGGTCAGGGTCGAGCCAGCGGCGAGTCGTGGGTTCGCTGTAAACGATCGGACTTGAAGGACGTTTTGACGGCATTGTCTTCGGACGGCACGTCTGCAAGCATTTCTCGACAATGCCAGCAGTGTGCTGTGGAAGACTGGAAAGGGTGAACGTATTGAATTCATTGTCTTCGCCCTCTTGCTTATGTACCAGGTATACACATGATGGTTATAGATAAAATGAAAAACGTACCTGCCACTTTCCTTTATATTGTCGGTAGAACCTAAGTCGCATAATGGACTGTGTAGTGTGTACCTCTTCCACCCTCTTAGTAGCGGATCAAACCACTCCACTGCGATCAGCGGTGACTACTGGCCACTCCCAAATCCATCTTCGGCCAACGAAGCATTTCTCAATTGCAATTTGCACTGGATTTCCCCCACAGCCTTTCTCGGTGTATTTTGCGTCGCGAGCCGGATACGGAGGGGCACATGAGGGCGGGCCCCTTGATAACCGTAACCGTGCCGTAATTGGCTATAGATACAGTCCCGATGCCCACTTTATTTAGTCTGAGACCGAGAGATACAGTGCCGACAGACTAACGTGTACTCCGTAGCAACAGCTCCCCAAAATGCTCTGCACGACCTCTTCTTCTCCAAGTCTTTGTAGTTTCTGGTCGCCTTTCTCCGCATATCTTACCTGTCATCTTGAATTGCATCTGACCCGTTTTTGCATAGTTGGCTGATACAGTGCCGAAATGGAGACGTAGATCAACATGGTCGCTTACCTTTGTCGCTTGATGGTGGTAATGGAGAGAGACATGATGATTTGATGCCCTCATGCCTTCCGATACCATAGCACTGTCGGCGTGCTACTTGGTTAATCGGTAAGTCGTGTATATAAGGGCTACTTGTTCCATGTTCACCCCCAGGAGGAGGCATTGCCTGCCGCTGTGTCGACACGATCATCTGACTCGCAAGAAGACTGCTATATTTCTACACAATATCTAACAAGTTACAACCTGCGTCAAAATGGGGCTCAAGAGAGCAGACTTGCGCCTGAATCACCCCTTCATCCAGAATCTGATCGCCGGGTAAGCCTGTTCTATGCCACCCTCTCTCTGCAGCAGCAATATGCATGAATGCATAATGTACGCCGTATTCTCACCTCGAGGACTAACATGGTTGATCTAGTTTGATGCTCCTATGTCTCCCTGGCATCTACCTGGCTCTGACAGGTCTCGGGGCCGGTGGAGGGAAACCGTCGTCTCAGACGGTGGCTGCGAACGTGAATGCCATCCTGTATGGTGTCTTCTTCGTGACCGGATGGTTTGCCGGGTCTGTGATGAATCTGATCGGTCCCAACTACACTGTATTTCTTGGGTCGATAGGCTACAGTCTATACACCGGTGAGTTGTGGCACATGATATTGCTCGCCGTCCTCATCTGTCTAACAGAGCATGCTGGGTGGCAGGTGGTCTCTGGTACTTCGACCGAAGCGGCAACTCCTGGCTGGCATATATGGGTGGAGGCATTGAAGGAGTATCGGCTGCACTTCTCTGGGCTTCTGCCGGTGCAATCGCGTATTCGTATGCCGAAGAGAAGGACAAAGCTTTATTTGTGACGATACAATGGTGCATGTGTGAAGGTGAGCAGTTCTGCCCCAGCCGCGTCTTGATTCATCTATATAGCACTGTTGGAATGGTTCTTGATATTCGTTATTGACAACCCACGCGGTAATAGGTGGCTCGACCATCGCGGCTCTGGTGGCCCTGGGCATCAACATGCACAGCTCGCGGCAGGATGCTGGCGCGCCAACTCCAGTGTACATCGTCTTTGTCGTCATCCAGGTCCTTGCCATGGTTCTGGCTCTGACACTGCTTGTGCGACCGGCCAAGGTGGTGCGCAGCGACGGCACCAAAATTGCCATATTCAAGAACCCAACATTGAAAAGCGAGCTGGCCGGGATTCTCGAGATGATCAGAGACTTCAAGTTCATGATGCTGCTGCCGGCCATCTTCGTCGCTGAGATGGCCTTGGCCCTCCAGAGCTCTCTCAACGGCTACTACTTCAATCTCCGCACTCGCTCCCTCAATAACGTAATGTTCAACTTCATCCAGTTGCCGGCTAGTATGGCCATGACTTACATCCTCGACAACCCTCGTTTCGGACGACGGAAGACAAGGGCTCTGATTGGCATCTCTGTGATGAGCGCGGTCACCCTTGGCATTTGTGCCGCTGAGGCTGCATGGCTTGCCGAACACCACCTCCATCGCAGTGAAGCTGGACCGTCTGTCGATTGGACTGACTCTGAATTCGCCGGAGCGTTTGTCATCTATGTCATCTACGGAAGTGTGTACAGGTAAGCCAGCCCGAGTTTTGTTCCAACTTCCAACCGCCCAACGATGTCGACAGTTGTCGCGTTCTTACTGACACCATCTGAATGCAGCATCTACCAAATAGCAACACAGTACGTGATCTGTACGTTAACCAACGATCCAGAGCGCCTCGCACGTCGAGCGTCGTGCTTCCGAGGAACGACCGCGCTGGGCATGATGTTCAGTTTTATCATCGACGGCAACGGAGGGACGTACATCACTCAGCTGTCTTTTCAGTTTGCATGTTACTTCGTTGGAATTGTCTTTCTGTACGTGGTCACCATCTTCTACGTCAGTGATACGAACTATTTCCACGAGGACACGGTCATTGTGCCAAAGCATGTCCAAGACGATGCCCGGCTGGAAGGAAGAGCTGCCGCGGATGGCGGCAGTGTGGATGGAAAGGAGACTGTGATTCCTGACAAGAGCATGGCCTAGTATCTTTAGGTATCTGGTATTTGGACCACCTGAGGACGTGTCCCTTTCCCACCTTGGTGCCAGATTGTACAGACGCCTCGGCCGGTGTACGAGTACATAGGCATGTTTGTGCTATGCACCTCGCATAGCTAGCCATTTGATCCTGTAGCGTGTGAGCGCGGGTAAACGTATTCAAGGTCCATTGTACCATCGCATTTACTATGAGTATGTCCTTGCCATATCAATCGTTGTGAAACCAGGTACCTCCCATAGTGCGTATTTGTATGCACCCCTCCTCGATAGATGAGTGGGTCCAAGTCTCGTCCCAGTGCAGTGATAAGCATTTATCTAGGTAGATAAGGACCTCGGCCCGACGTCGCCCTTCTTGCCCTCAGTTCTACGTGACTATCAGAGACCACTACCATTACATTACCACTACACCACTACTGCTTCACGTCCAAAGGATCAAGTATCTAGGTTCTTGATACCATTGGACTCACATGCTTTCATCGTCGCACCCTCGCCAGCCGCCTCCGTCACGGGGTTCCAAACTCGGCTACTACCGCGCCTCGATCGCCTGCGTGGGCTGCCGCAGAAGCAAAACGAGATGTCTTCTGACGCAGCGCAGAGAGCAGGATAAATGTCTGAGTTGTCGACGGAAGAACCGACCATGCATATTTCTGACCGTGGATAAGAAGCCGCCAGATTGGATTTGGTCCGAGAGGCAGACCATGGACCCCGAACCAGCGTCGGAGTCCCCTTCGGTATCACTGTCCACCACCGACTTAAATGTAACGCGGCACCATACTGGCAGTGGCAGTGGCAATGGGAATGGGAATGGCGACACCGATACGCAACCAAGCCAGCAGCAGAAACAGCGCACCTTAGCCTGGGATATGGCTATGGATGCGGATGCGGAGAAATTCTGGGCTGGGCCCTTATTACTGCCGTCTCAAGGGAGCCATGTCGACAGTGAAGGCTGGATCGATGGAAACCTAGAATCAACGTTCGCCTCTCTGGACGGCATGGGTGACACTGCTGTCGACTTCACCTTACCACGACACTCTGACCTGAGCCAGAGCCCAAATGTGGGGTTGGGGTGCGGATGGGACTGGGACGTCAATATCATGCCCTTCGAATATCCGTTCTCGTCCCACCAATACCAGCTCCAGACTGGTCAGTTGGATCCGACTTTCGATCCCGTTGCCTTCACCCTGTCAAATCCGTGCCACGATTACGGATATCATTACCAGGTATCCGGGGAGGGTACATGAGCCCATACCTACTTGGCGCCTGGAATTAAGAAGCGAGGCGACGGAGCGGAAATCAGATTTGATAGTCAAGAGAGGCCTCCGTGTGGGTCTGGGACTTTGCAATGCTTGCCAATGGTCAGATTTGGGAGGTGTTAGTGGATGTGATCACGTCTCTGAATGAGTGTGGCAAGATGGCTATCGGTGTGCAGTCATTTCGGTCAGACCTCGACTCGACAAGTTCGAGCGACATACAGAGTATAGGTGGTAGCCTGTGAGTCGTATAGCAGGGACAGGTAGTCAGACTGGGACTGTACAGTGTTGCAGGCCTCACAGGAACACCTATCACAGACGCCATGATTGCACGGTATAAAGGATATAATGAAGCCGCCATCTTCAGTGGAAGTGTTGTTCTGGCGGATGCTGCTTTGATCCTGGTGGCAAGGACGCAGATCGCCCGGCAGCGGACATGGCGTGTCTGAGTGGGATAATGCGGTCTTCGAAATTCATGACTTTGGGTTGCCATCAAGCAAAGTATAGCTTCTGTTCTCCAGAAGCATCGAGCAGAAGGCGGATCAAGTGTCACGTCCCTCCGTATCGAGCCGGGCCTTAGGGGCATTTTCAGCCAGTAGGACGCGACGAAAATATATTTGTAACGTGATCTGAAGTTCTTTCCAGCAAGACGTTCCTCACTGATTGGGTGATTAACTCACCACATGTATCTTCTGTTCGGGCTCCTTCAAGATGGAAGCATGTTCTTGTTTGGATACGCGTGTATCAGTCAGGAAGGTGAGGTTTGGGCATGATGGGCCAGTATGATTAAGTCCTTGAATTTCTGTTCTAGTATCGTCTCTGTCTGAGTTTGCCGGTAGTAATCCATCTGACAATAAGGGATGGCTGTCGGTGCTAGGGTTAAGGGGGCCTGCCGTGGTTTTGCCAGCGTTCATGTAATGGCAGTCATTTATTCGCTCAACTGTCCGACACCTGCGACAAGGCTCAGCTCCATCACATTTGACTTTTCTCCGGTGACAAGACAGACAGGATCGTATTTCCCGATCTCTCTTTCGACGAATTGGCCCGTGCACATTCATGGTGAGTAGCAGTAGTCGGGCATGTGTCGAACTTGAAATGTGGATGAAATGCTGTATCACTACTAGTAATAGTGAGTCGCGAGCAGGTACCTACTACGTAGTAGGTGGTGTTAAAGCGGCATGGTCTGAGTGAGCGCTCATGTGAGCGCCAAACAAGGCAGCACTGCATCTCGTCCTCTTGTACTCCCGCCATGAAGCTCCCGCACAATCACGCTGGGAAGCTCAAACATGACGCCGACGTTGCTGGAGGGCACACCTGTCCCAGAGGTTGACATACTATTCCTGGGGAGCCCTGGCGTGGGCAAAGCAACGTTCCTATCGTAAGTTGTTGAGCAACCAAAAGATCTGCCCTCTCCTCGCCCGCACGCAGCAACATCTCGCGAGCTCATTCCTGGCGCTAGCATTCACTCTTTCCCAGTCAAATCGAACATGTCCACAATGGCAGACTCAACCTGTCTGCTCCTCGGAAACGCATATTCGCACCTACAGAGCCTCTGAGCTGGGACGTGACGCTGTTTGGGCGACCATACAAGTTCCGCATCCACGTCTCTACGTCGTCGCTGTTCGTGGACCCATTCCCAGCCGAGCCAGCGTTTACGATCATCGCATTCTCCGTCTCCTCGCGCGAGTCCCTCCACAACGCCCAGTTCTACTGGCGCAAGCAGCTGTCCATGCACTACAGTGATCTGGAGCATAACATGCCCGTGATGCTACTGGGGCTCAAGCGCGACGAACGTACCGAAAAGAGAATGGAAGACGGGACGTTTGAATGTGTCATGCCCCAGGAGGCTCTGCGGGTCGCTCAGGAGATGCGCTGCGATCGCTACGCCGAGTGTAGTGCCTTGACGGGTGAGTTGATGTGGGAGACCCTGGAGGACATTACTCGTACTGCGGCTATGACCACGACGGAGAATGGGGGGATGACTCAGTATTCTTGTTCGGTGATGTGAATAATTTCCCGGGTTAGGCGCGATATTTGGGATATAGCTGCGCTCCAGATGGAGTTTTCGGAGCAGGGTCTTCACCATGACCACAATCTGGCAAGTCGTCTTGACCCATGCTTGCAAGTGCCTGATGGAAAACATGCCATCCGTTTGGGGGTGGAAGGTGATGGACAGCCACCAGCAAGACAATCATGTTGAAATACCCTTGGGCTGGATTATGAAAGTGTGACTGTCAGTGCGTTAAAGTCCAGCGAGTGACAATCGTTATCGGTTGCCGAAAAACGTTCTTCAACGCTTTCCAAACTTGCGACAGTCACCTATGCGCGAGTGGGCGTCTCGAGCCACTGAGACGATCGATCTTCCTGCCCAAACAGATCTCGAGTCATCACTTGAGCAACACGACCCCAGAGAACTCGTGCCTCGAGCCTAAGGTCAATTGCGCTACCAGCCTGGCACGCGCATGAAGCCTCCTGCATGTTGTCCAAACCACTGGCGCTTGTCGGAGACTCGGAGATGAGAAAGGCTGCAAGTCACAGCCGTCTGGCTTGGGAGGCTCCACGAACCGACCTTAAAGAGCACTCGACCCGCGGTTTAGTTCTCACCCAGGTAAGGACACGGCTCTTTGAGACAATTTGTCGTGACGGCCACCCCAACGAGTTGCCGTACCTTCGGCTGCGGCCCCTGGTGCGACACGGAGAAGGAACGCTTGAATGAGATCTCATGTCTTGATCCCCCAGAAGCTATGAACCTGATTTCCGTAATACGTTCTCGTCCTGGACAGCGAGCGAGGGCCCTGCCTCATGGCACATGCAAACTCTTACTTTTGCGATCAAGGCCACATGGTGAGGTGGAGCTGTTCACAATGATTCGAAGGGATCGATCATGCTCGCCCCTCACCATTACTGCGAACAGAAGTGGGAGACAAGACAGTACCCGGGACTGATCTTGCGAGTCTACCGTAAGGCAACATTGAAAATGTATAGATGAACATAAGTCAATTCCTAGATAACCTTGACTTTCCGATACGTGCCTGCAACAAGTTACTGCTGCTGCTGAACATGGCCGGCAGGCTTGCTGGAGACGCACGACCGTGTGAAAATGCCCCCTGAGGCCCGGCTCGATACGGAGGGACGTTATACGACACATTGTACCATAAGCATAGAATTTGAGACATGTAGATAGAGCGCCTGAGTAATCGTCCCCAGTCTAGCCTCGCCTCGCTGCGTGTCAAATACTCCAGCATGAAAAAAAAACAAGATACACTGCCATGCGACATAGAATCCAGTGCGGTTCAACATTGAAATGTAGTTGCAGGTGACATTTCTCCCCCCTGCCGATCCTGCAACCACAGCCTTGACCACCCGTTCCAGTGATATACGTTGTTGACTTCCGTTCCACGAGTTTGCTCTCAAGCTCCAATCTGATATCCTCTCGTCTTTTCGCCGAGGACTCTAGAATAAACAATCCAAACAACAGCAGCACGCCAGCCCGGCCATCAATCCAGCACAAAGACCACCGCCACCGCCGCTCTTCTGGCGCTCATAGACGACGGGAGGAGGCTGTTGGGGTGGATAATACCCCTGGCCTGGAGGAGGGCCGCCTCCCGGACCATAGCCGTAGCCTTGGGGCGGGCCGTAGCCGTACTGTTGTTGTTGCTGCTGGTGCTGTGGGTAGTAGCCTCCCTGCGGACCACCTCTGGACATGTCGTACTGGCTTTGGTTGGCATCGTAGACCATACCGGGCTGAGGTGGGGGAGGGGATTGATAGTCGCCTGCGCCGGTGTGTGAGGGAGGCGGGTATTGCGGTGGCGGGTACTTCTCGGGCATCGTGGTAGACGAGATATGATATCAGATCAAAGGTTTCCGATGATTTCTTGTGCCCGTTACTTTGTTTTGGAGGCGTTTGAGAACGTTCAAAAGGGTATCTTTAAAGTTGTGGCTGGTGTGACTACAATATAGAAAGCAATGCTCGTCAAAGTGTAGATAGCAGTGGCGAATAGGAACAGGAGGTGGTGTCGGTGTCGTCGCTTCCGAAGAAATGCTGCGTCAGGAGGATCGTGTGGAATTCCTTCTCGCCGTCTATGCCGGCGTGACTGCTCGCGAGAGGAAGAACGATCTCGCGTACCTTATGGCGGGTGCGGTGACAAGGACCCTACTGGATCTTCCACAGTCTGGATTGCAGGGAAAATGGGTGACAGGTGAGATCAAACGAGAGAAGACAATCTATCGTGAAACGACAACGATGAGCAGAGCAGAGGAGAAGATGGAGATTGCACTTGATACTCCAGTGGCAACCCCGAGTGTGGTCCAGATTCCGAGGTCAATGACTGTCGTGATAGAGAATCTTACCTGTAGCAAATCCATTGAGAGCCTAGGCAGCCCTGCCGCACGACCGCGCCTGACTGCGCCTGAATGCACGTAAAGCCCTGGCAAACCCTGACTCCCGTCATCATAAGACGACGCGACGCGTAATTGGAGGTCTTGGATGCCTTGGAAGGTTTCGAGTCTTGTGACTTGGCTGAGCAATGGTGTCACCCTAGTGGTAGTGGTAGCAGCAGTAGCAGTGACAGTAGAATATCGCCACTTGCAGAGGTAAAATGGTGCAACGACGCATATGTCTTCGTGTACGTACCTACTGAGTTCAATCAGTCACTTGGAGACCTCCATGATTTTGGCAGTGGTCTGTCCGAGGAAAATCGGCTTTGTCTGACCGCTCCTTGGCAAGATGTGTAGTCGCCAGCATAAATTCTTCTCCAAAAGCGAAAATAAGTTTTAGTCTGACAAAAGCAATTCTCAGAGTGAGAAGTCGTCGCGTGTTTTATACAATTGCCGGCGAGCCATCCACAGAAAGAAGGTTTGGTGGAAGTCTGTTCATCAGCTGAACCTCACCTAGACTTCGCTGTGGCAGTGGCGATAAAACGAGATACGAGGCCACGTGATACTGTTGTCCGCAATATGGATGTGGATGCGAATACGAATATGGAAAGCAACGCCGCACGGCCACAATATCCTCATTCACCCACGTGACATATGACCAAACTGTGGCGATATACGTATATTGTGGCCGTGGTTGGTGTGTACTGTTCGCTTACACTGCAGTTCTCCTCCTTGACATGGTGCTCACTAGTACGTAGTCCACTGACTACCACGCACTGAGGCACTCTTCACTGTTCACTCATTAGCCTGCTATGAAGTGCTCTGTCGTTGCGGCCATGAAGTGCCCAGGAATGTACCGTGCTTGAAACAAACTGGGTGATTGGTGTCCGCATACACGCCGAGACGCCTACTGGTTCAAGCGCAGGCATCGTCGTAGGGACAGTTGACCTGTCGAAAAACGGACGGCGTCAACGACAGAATATTCTGTTCGACGTCCCGCACAGGCCTCCATTCCTTCTTTGCTATTCAATGATCCTGTAGGAACGTGTTCTCTTCCAAAAGCACAGACATCATAGGTACCTAGGTACTTGGGCACCTGGATCTTGCATTTTTCGGGTCACTCGCTTTCCCCTGGAACATCCACGCACGCCGCACGGCCCACCTCGTCAATAAATGCCCACAACCCACTCTACGGCAATAGCAAACGTTGGGAGAAAAGGGATGAGATTTGATCACTGAGAGTGGTTCCCACAGTTGTGCCCACTATTGTGTACTACTGTCCAGCAATCAAACCTTGATGATCGACGAGGCTGAACCGGTTCCGGCGACATCCGTGCTGCCTGGAAAAATCGATGCCTGTGGTGGGGTGCTTGGCCCGTCTGGAGCCTGGTTAAGACCCATAACAAATGTCAAGAAAGGATTACTGGAGCCTGGGATTTAAGGCTACAGAGGTATAGCGGTGCTCTGTAGTTTGGAGACTGGTCCGCAGGGACTGACCGTTTCGGCACGGAGTATTTGGAGGGGCCCTGCTTCCCACAATAGTGATCTGATTAATCTCCTTTCCGCGCGCACCCGTTTCAATGCGTTGATCCGTGATCCGTAGTCCGCATATACGACGTAGTACATTCTTTTCCTAGAGGCGCAGTCCTCATAGTACGTACCATCTGGGTATCCGTGGCCGTGGGCCCTCGCAGAGAGGCTCCAGCCTTGGGAAAGTGAACACTACTGAAGAAATGAATACTCTGTAGTTACCCACAGACGAAATGGTGCTGGGTCCTGGCTCCTAGGAATGATCATGCGTAGTCATGTTGTTCAAGACACCGTGTACAGAGCACCAATGTCCCTCCTGGCTCCCATCTCGTTGAGTCCCACAGCGTGTTCAACAACAATGATCAAAAAACCTCACTTGATGGAGCAGTGCCCGACCGACTGAAATGAAATGCTCCAGGCATAGAGATTGCTTCGACGGAATAGGCGAAGACTTGAGATTGTTGAGCTCTTTCGCCTCTGATTCTAGCCATGCTGCCGACGAGTACGTACTGTGTAGAAAGATATCTGATCACTGTAAGGGCACGAACGTCATCGGACCAGCGTCCGGGCTGTCAACGATGGAATTGATCTCGTGATTCTGGCTTGTGTTTACCTTTCGCGCAAAAGTACACGTCCCTACCGTTGTGCTTCTTTCTTCATGATGCGAGGTTTAATAACTTCACCTTCACGTAGCAAAGGCCTCGCGAGGACGGGGATCCATTTGACTCACCAAGAGGCTCCCCAGATATGGTGAGTGCCCTTTAACTCTCCGCTGATACTTACCTATCGATTAGTATGTTATACCTGTGCCATGGTACGACGAGAAGACCAGGAACTATCACGGGCTTCTGCTGCAATGGGATTGGCTGTAGTTGCACACTGACGGCCGTATCATCCATTGATGCCGTTGGGCGAGGTTGAGAGAGGGTTGGAGGTTCTTGCCCTCATGCCACGGCTTGTTAGGATGTACAAGTCCGCACTGTGAGATCAACCACCACTACCCCTTCCACCTCCTACTACGTACTATACCGTCTCGTTGTAGGGTGCGGCATTTTGGCCATGCACACGGTCATTCGTCCTCGTTGGACAACTTGAACACCAAGGCCTCGTTTGCTTGCAGAAGATACAACCACCAGATATTCAACAGCCAATGACAATCAGTCTGGCAGGCCTCCAGCATCCACCTCTCAACTTCATAATATCATTAGAACTGATTAGAGTTGCAACTAACTTGTGTAGTTTGGCTCGCCTCTGTTGGAGGTATACAGAGTCATTTAATGCTCGACACTTGTCACGTTGATGAACACTTGTGACAGTTCAGCCAACTCGATCGCTCGATGAATCCAAGTCGACTGACCATGAGATGACTGACACCGGCAGCAAAGGCAAAGGGGGGTGTCCTTGTCAACATGAATGATTATTGACAGGTTTAGCAGTACATTATCGCTAGCAAGACCACTTCTCTACAAGCCTAAGGGTGGGAACTCAACGTAGCTGACAGAGATGGAAATCTACCCTTACCAGAGCAAGAGGGTCTTGACTTTCGATTGTGCCGCGCCCCATTTACACTTGAAGGTGGCTGTTTGCTGTCGCACAATTGGGCCAAGCTGACGTTGATACAACCGACTCCGATATGGCTGTTGATAGCGGGCATCGGCGATACCTTACAGGACTTGGCGCATCGACGATAAAGACGTGCATTGGGGGCAAGGCATACTATACCGTAGGGACGGACGTAACGAGGCTAGCATAAGGTCCCCTCCCTTATCGTATGGAGAACCGGCTCTGCATAGCCCAAAATCGAGACACGGTAGGGGCGAGGCAAGTCAACACTGCCAAAAGATGATCACTGCCCTGGCTGGCACATGGATCATTGAAAGCAGCCCTCTTCGTGGAGTGTCAACATTGCAACACAGGAAGGCAGGTAAGCAAGCAAGGGAGTTGAAGATAGTGAATTGGTAGACGTGTGTCAAAACTCGGTGTCACAGCCTACGCATGACCACGTTGCGTTGTGCATGCCAATATACTATGAGTACTTGAGACTGGACACAAGAGATGTCGATCACTGACATCCCGAAGGCTTCGTCAAGACCTCAGAGCACGCAGCACTGGGCACGCACCGTAGTTAGGGGCTGCCGGAAGCTCCTGCATAAGAGCGTGGCCCATGGCGGGCTGCGCTGCATGTTGATGGCTGGAAGGGCTATGATCCCGAGCGCGTAGACTTCTGGCGGGTAGAGAGAGAGGTAGTGTGGCAGTGGCAGTGGCAGAGGACAGGACGCAGATCACAAGAATGATGGCAGGGGAATTTTGTGGCGATGAGCTTCTGTCATGACTTGAGTCCTAGCGATGGGGACTCCATATGATGGACACCACCAACAGCCACGAACGGTTTTGGTTTGATTGGGTTGGAACCGCTGGGATGCTCACTGCATAATCAGGGGCGTCCCAAGAGTTGAAGACTCGGGCACTATCGGTCGCACCCCCAGAAAGCGGGAGTCTCCCAGGGGGACTAGGAAGATGTGCCGTCCCAGTTTGCGCGTTGTTCAGTAAGTAGCATGGAGTATGTTGCTCCAGAGTAACTAGGTCCAAGCAGGTCAAAAAAGAACTGGGACCGTTTAGATGCAGACAAGATGCAGTAGTGGGTGGCGAAGAAAAAGATGTGCAACGAACGGCAGGATGGGAGCAGGCTTAGTGAGGGGCGGGGCAGAAGCGAAGGGACCCCAACTTACAGAAGAGTAAGGCAGCCAGCCAAAGGCCACCCTACCTGGGTAGTGATATAATCCTTGCCAACAACTGGAAAAAGCGAAAGAGAAGGCGGGCTGACTGACGCATGCGCTGTCAAAGATCGAGGGCTGGAACAAGAGAGGCTTGCATTAGTCCGGCATGAAAAGCGGCAGAGATGGTCTGTCATCAGGAATAGATCCCGTGGAGGGGTCGGCCACGAGTTGTGTCTCATGGGCTGTATGAACTACCGAAGTATGTTGGGTGCCAGCTGAACCGTATCATCACTTGTTATCCGTATCCGTTGTTCTGGAGGTACAGATAGGATGAAGGATGGATGGCCAGGATGTGCAGCACCCTGACCATCAAGATAGGCAGATTTCGACAGGAGCCACTGTCTGTAGATTCTCGTTTCTCAAAGGCCAAACCGAAGCCCAGGTGGTATGACTTAGCTACCTACTATCTACCTACCTATCTACCACTAACGTACTGATGGATGTCTGTGTCGAATTGGGAAGGCGACCCCGCAAGTGGTGCATCACGTGATTAAGAAGTCGTTTTTACTTTGGTAGAACATTCGTAGGTAGGTACGATGTGACATAATTGCAGTGATATGACAACAACCCATAAACCGATCACCTGAAAGGTCAGAACACGAACAAATGAGATTGTAGATTTCGGTGTCGAATATTCTGATAGAATTTGGTTTTCTGCGAGGCTATCTACAGAAAATGCAACAAGCATCAGGAGCTATGGACAATTCAACCGGAAAATCATCGACGACAAGTCCCGATTGGACCAGTACATAGTATTGCTGTGGCCGATCCAGATCAAGATGTGATGGCCAATGGTGTAGAACATCTGGAGTGTACAACTTGAAATTTGGGACAAACAATGACAAAATTCCTCCCCCAGGTTCCAGTTGTATGTCGTCTCGTGCCAGCACTTGGACTGAGAGACAGTGACAATAACTTGCGTGGTGCGCCTCTTTTTGTTTTTCTCTCTCCTCCATCTTCAGAAACAACGAAGACAATTTCTGCCCACCAGGAAAAACCCCGATTGATAAAGTCTAGAAAAACTCCATTCAAATGCTTCCGCTGTTTCCGTAACAATGCAAACGTCGCCAAATGCGTCCAGATAGACAATCTTTCCCCATCCGGACCAGTAGTAACAAGGGTTCAAGCCAAAAGATCGTGGACCGCCGGGGTATCCACAAGTATAGAGGCTCCAGGTCGTAACACCGTGACATCGTGACAGCGCCGGCCAAGGTGGCTGCTTAACGTATGTAGACAAATGTCCAAGTGATTAAAATGCAGCAACAGTTGGGACAAAGTTAGATGGCGTGTAGTAAGCCTTCTCGTGATCATGCAGAGGGATGACGTTGCCATAGAAGTTGAAGACGGGAGGTTGCAAACGTTGACCAGCATCCGTGTAAGGTAACTCGGATTCATAGCCAGAATCCGTGGAAAGAGAAGAGCAAGATGAACCCTGCTTCGAGGCGGGTTCGAACAAGGACCATTCCGAAGGCTGAGATTGGAAGGGTTGGTGAGGACATGGAGAAGCCGGTGGAGAGGGTGGTAAAGCCATGTTGGCACAGTCCAACGAGTCCACGTAATCGTAAGGTGTCTGGGGTGGGGATGGCGGCAGTGTGTTGTAAGAGTTCATGGTCAACCTGGGACAGCTGATGATCATCTCCCGGAGTTCCTGGAGAGTTATGCGCTTGGTTGGGTCACACTCGAAAATGCGTCTCAGGATCATGTTCAACTCCGGTGAGATGGGCAAGATCGAGCTCAAAAACTGGGGATCCCGGAGGAACGCTCTGAAAGTCGAATCATCGGGTGATGCCTTCTTCCAGGGATTGCGACCACACGTGAGATTGACCAGGATGACGCCGAGGCTCCAGACATCATTAGGAGCGGCCGCATATCGAGCATATGGCCTGGCCGGAGCTTGTTGGCATTCTAGGAAAGACCGGTCAGCTTGATTCGAGCGGATCAAAAGGATGAATACGACATACCAGGTGACATGTAAAACGTCGAGCCACATCCAAAGTCTGACGTAACCGCATCCGTGGTTGCCAGTCCAAAATCGGCCAATTTGACGGTGTGGCCTTGATCGGTGACCAGGATATTTTCGGGCTTCAGGTCCCGGTGATAGATTCCAACGGAATGGCAATATTGAACTGCATCCAAAATTTGCAAGAAGGCATGCTTGGCCAATTGATCATCGCCCACGAATCGGCCTTGTTCGGTAATGTTGGAGAACAGGTCACCCTCTGGGCAGTATTCAATCACGACAAACGTGCAGTCCGGGCTGTCGAGGATCCGAAGTAATGAAACCACATTGGGATGCTGACTGGCTTGGTGGTGAAGGGCAATCTCCCGACGCTGAAAACGCCGTTGTCTGGAATCCAATCCGGCTTTGGGAAGAGCCTTGACCGCGTACGGGATGTTGGTCAGAATGTCGACGGCCTGGTAGACCACTCCATAAGCACCAATTCCTAGGATGGAGACAAGTTCCAGTCGGCCGGCTAACACGCACCCCAATCTGTCTTCTGGCGCAAGACAGGTCGTAAGTTGGGGAGAGGTTGGCGGCGTTAATAGCATTCTTGGGATAGCCCAAAAGTACGGAGTACTTGTTCTAGGAAAAGGAGTTGACGAAAAGACCAAAAGGACGATTGCTCAAAACATGGGTCCAGACGAGGTTCCAGAGACGTGTAGTTGAGAAGAAAGAGTAGGAAATATGGCCAGTCCTCTGGAATAGGTAATATCCAATGTAGATAGTCTGGACGGTGTCGGGTCGAGGTCGAGCGACGATGAAGGACGCGAAAGATTAAGAAGTGTCTGGGACAAGAGTAAATATGTAGAACAGATGGTAGAAGTATAGTGAAATGGTGTTGAGTGGTTTGGCGGAGTGGTTGGTGTTTGCTGGTGATGCTGGTGTTGATATGGACGAGGTTATCGAGGTATAGAGGCAATATAACGTCTGGTCCATTTAGATATGACGGTAGCTTCGAAGCCAGAGGCATGGCGAGCATGGCAAACGTCGACGCACGGACATGATTGCCCCCATGTCACCCATGCCAGTGGGGCAAAAATGCTGTCAGAACCTGGTCAGAGGATGCTGCGAATAGAACGCCAGGTAGAAGAGAGGTCCACTGCGATGCGTCAAAGTTGGCAAACCCTGGTCTGTGGTCCGACGCTGGGATGACGAGGCACGCCAGAAGCCGTTTCGGTTTAAGGCATGCTAGACAGAGCAGGACGAGGCGGGCACGGCCTGGCAGCAAGGGCCGGTGGGTTGCATGCTTCGTCTAAAGTGCCAGAAGAGACGGACGGATCACCAGGTGGCTGGGCGCATTTCTGGTCACCAACGATCAGCGTTCCTTGCGAGACCGCACGCCAGCGCTAGGAGATTCGGCCAGTAGCTCGCCAGCCCTGTGGCCCTCCTCGACGAAAGTATGCCCCAGTATGTCGACCAACACTGATGCCGGAGCAGAGACAGGGGGCAGTTGGCTGCCTGCATTTGTCGTATGCTTGCTCGCCCGGGCGGCGACCACCTCAATCAGGGGGGCAGCGTGAAATTCGAGATGGTCATGCCCATGCACAGCTTTTCCCCTCTGCTGTTTGACAGTGCTGGCGCTTGCTCGTCACTTAGGCTTGGCCAGCCAGCATTCTCGGGAATTTGCCTTTTGGACAGGCAGAGCCAATGCCTCTGAACGGGAGATTCCATCCTGTGATGCCACGGGTATCAAGCAGATTTCCTTCTGCCCCGTCTGCTGTGTTTCTCCTAGCCTTGCCCAACCCGTCGTCTCTCAATTATGGGTCAGTTGCTTCTCCCGGTTCAATGTGAAGGGTGCACGGCTGCAACCATTGGCGGATTCTGACGCCAGCACAGACGGCATCGGACATGAGACGAGCACAATTGATCGACCCATCGGTAGGTTGGTGAGCGGCTTGGTCGGTGAGCATCCTCAGATCGTGTTTCCTTTTTGCGCCTCGCGCCTGACAGAGGCGGAAATGCTGGCCCTAGTCTCCTAGACTCCATCTGGCCTGGGCCGCTGCATGTCCCTTGTCATTCGCTCGTGTTTCAAAAAAGCTGGTGGGCGGTGGGCTAGACATCTGGACAGCCGAACTGCCAGACATGAAAATGACAGGATAGGGGACACCTTTCGACCTTCTACTGCAGCTGTCGGACTGAGAAGTACGCCTTGAGCGCTGCCCATTGTCACTAGGGTCGTTCTGACTGCTGGAGCTTCGCTCGCTGCAATGCTCGCGCCCAATCACACCTAGTACCCAATCATCTGTGCTCTTTCACAGCCCATCCCAGGGTACGATGGGCGTCTTCGAGAGACTGATAGAACAGCGGCATGCTGCAGTGACCTCTATTCCTGCCCAATGACCCCAAGCCCGTTCTGAAGTGTGCAACCCTTCAAGGTCTTGCGGGTAGGCCTGGGTCTGCCGTCGACACAAGGCTTCACAACCGGAGAATCCTATCTCTGGCGAGGGCCACCTTGTGGTCAGCGCTACGCTACACTCTGCCTCAGAAGCCAGTCCACTGGTCTGTCACTCCTGAGACTCAGAGTATCTTGACCCCCCTGTTTACAAACAGTATCCGTCCGGAGTCGCCATCTTCAGCTCTGAACTCTGACAGGCGGGATCATCGAGGAGTGCAAGCCCCCGGGTCAAACAATTTCGCCAGTCGCCTTCTAGGCTGAATTGATGTCCTCGATGGAGCCTAACACATTGGGCCTCACAATAGCAGTGGGCGTGGGTAGTTGTAGCATGCCTGCGAGGTGCATGCAAATCGCCCCTTTGTGCTTAGAGTCATGTAGCAACACTACCAGCCCTGGGCGGAAGCTTCGGGTGCCGACTTTGGAGTGGCTTGCAAATTATTGTGCTCTGACACAACGCCCATTCGCCACAAACAACAGCAGAGGAAGCGGGCCGAACTGTTTCACCAGCCTATAATGCTGGAGCGTGTACGTACTATACGATCCGCAGGACACGATTTGGAGATTGGTGTGAGGAATGTGGTAGAGTCCGCTCTTGGGGACTTCTTCCTCTACCCAGATGGACCCCGCCGTTGCCCTCGCGAAGACGCGAGTAGAAGATCAGGAGTCAGGGCCAATGGCCAATAGCGCAAATAGTGAGTTGTATAGCGCCGCCTCCATGAGCCTTGCCGAAATTGATCAAAGCGTTTGTGTGTGGACACTCTACTCGAGAGTAAACTGGGAGCCGGGCTTGTGGCATGCATTTTGGGCCGTTGGCCATCCATGACTCGTAGTCCCTGCGGCAATAAAGAAGCCTAAACTGGGGGTTTAGGGGGGAGAAGAAGGACTAGGGGGTTGACTGACACGAGCTTCGCATGGATGTGTCGAGTAACCACGACGCCAGCAGCACTAGATTACGTAGGAGAATACATCGGTTGCCAGCCTGTGTGAGGCTGTGAGACTTGTCGGTGAGACCCTGAGGTAGGTGACGGGCGTGAATTTCGTGTTGCAGACGTTCTGCTTGACAGATTTCAAGCCACGTTGCCTGACGAGTCAAATGTTGAGGGTGGCGAGATGGCGCCCTTGAGCAACGTGAGAGAGCTGGAGTCGTCCAAGAGACGGGAGATCACGAGGCTACTAGCCCATGTCCTGGTTCTCTTGTGAATTTGGCCACGGGTGATTGATCTGCAAAGCAAAAGTTGTGCAGTAGTGATTGAAGTTTCGATAGATGTGGTGGTTGAAGAGAGACGCGTGCGATGGCTGCTGCTCAGGCGGCAGAGAAACCTTGCGTCTGGATGATGGACGCTTCGCCGTATCCCACTTCTCTACTCCTGGCGTGCTCCACCGAAACAGCCAGTGTCACGTGTCTAACCTCCATGCGTCTTGTAGTCGTTGATCTCTCTTTCGGATGGACATCCACCTTAGTATGTGTCGCTTGCATCATGTTGCATTGCTTCCTGCTGTCACGACCTGGGTTCTCCGGACAATCACAGCTGTTTCGGGGCGATCATCATTGAGTCCCGACATGAAAACTGGCTCCCAGTTCAAGATGCATCAATGACTTCAGCGCATGATAATCAGCTTCAGGGGCAGATGTTACTACAGGAATCCATTGTTGATTCGGTGTGATCATAGCGTTCCCGCGAGGATTACCAGGACACACTTCCCGATCAGACCGACAAGCCTCCAGTGCTCAAGCAATGCCTTTCTGAGTCCGCAAGGTATTTCCGTTGATCGTTGGGCCGACAACCTCCATTGAGCCACGATCAGGCAAGAAAGGTGTCATCCCTGAGAAGTAGAGGACAGGGTAACGCTGAGACCAGGATGCGACACCTACCTGCACCGTTTTTCCGCGAATGGTTCTAAAGGAAGGAGTCTTCAAGTTCACGCGAAGATGTGCGCGCCCAAAATGTACAGGGGCTCACTCATCACATTTCAGGCATCCAGAGTTGCCATACCACATTGCAGCTGGACACGCAACAGAATCGGAATGGTTTTTCGAGCGCCCCAAAATACCGGTCTGCCTCTCAGCCTCGCTTCGGCATGAGACACACAGCTATAGGACGTGGTGTGTAGTCGTTGAGTCGAATGTTCAAGATCGTCAATGGTAAGGTGACAGCAATTCCTTTTTCTCATCTTGTCCGGGAGATTTTCCTAAACCATCGGGACGAAGCGGACGGACCTTCTGAACCTCATGTCGCACGTGATCCTTGAATCGAGCTGTCACGTGAATAATGTCCGTATTTGCTGACACAGATTGCGCGTCACCTTATGCAACTGAAACTTCCGCTGTTCGCAGCGCTCG
Organism: Capronia coronata CBS 617.96; assembly: GCF_000585585.1. Lineage (NCBI taxonomy): Eukaryota > Fungi > Ascomycota > Eurotiomycetes > Chaetothyriales > Herpotrichiellaceae > Capronia > Capronia coronata. Next base: position 940,070 of record NW_006912896.1, on the reverse strand, counting down.
TGAAGATTCGGCACGCTGGTTGACTCGATCGTTGTCAGGAGACAGAAGCTCAGAAGCTCAGAAGCCAGAGCCGGCCGGCCCTCAGCTCGCGTGATGGTACGTAATATCTCTAGGATGCTTGCTATCATGACGTTTCGTTCTCAAGAGTGTTCATATCCAATCTCCCGACGAACTGATGGTGTGACGGGACGCATGCTTCTACGAAACTCAGCATTGGAAAGAGGCCTTCAAATCGACCGACAAACTTTCCCATATTTGGTCGGTCTCGCGAAGCACTACTAAGGACAACCATGCTCTTTTCGGAGAAATCAGCACCGGCATTCTCCTACGGGGAGTTCCCATCCCTCCCGAGGACAACAGTATGATGGTGCCGAGGTAATATTTGTGGGTTTTCGGTTTCTAGGTTCAAGGATTGAAGTCACGGCGATCTTGGAGTCAAGCGAGTGAATTCCAAATCAGGTGTCCTGACCTTCATGTCTCAATAGCGAGTGCTCAGGGGATCGTTACTCATCAGTAATACCAGCTGTACGAGGTAAGGCTGGCAAGCTCCACAACGCTGTTAGGCCTTGCGAGAGGGCGAGCTCGAGCTCTAGGACAGACGATATTCTGATACTGAGAAAGCCAAGCTCTGATCCCGTCAGCTCCCCCTTAGTATCTGGTTCCCATCTTTGACAAATACAATGCTTTTGAGCGATCACCGTCCAGGAAGAAAAGAGCTAGCACTCTCGGTCTATACGCTTCAGCATATAGGGCGAGAGACTGTCGAGTCTGGTAGTTACATCACCTTCCCTGGAGCAGAAGAAACATCGTGTCAACGTGGCAACATTGACAGGTGCATACTGTGTACAAGTACCTCGTGTCCGGGTAGGTAGGAACCTATCACTTGACAAGTACGGAGAGAGTATGTACTGATATGTATCGGAATGGATGAACAATTTATCCGAGATTTGGTCCTTCCTCTTGTGTACTAGGCCCTCACCAACGCTGGCTTTCTATTCGTCCATCATGACTACGTCTCTGCTCCTCTATCAGTATCCGGCTTGAAGCTCCAGTACTTTTGAGAAACGGATTCCCACATCTCTGACTTATCCATCTGCTGTAAGAGAAAGAAGAAGTCACCTCGACCAACGAAGAGTCTGTTCATGAAGCCAACAAAAAGACGGACGCTCTACTTGTGTACCGCCGCCATCATCGCATCGGCGACCTTCCAATACGCTCGGCTTGCTACCGTGGTCCTTGGCCAGCGGAGGTGAGACTGCATTTCGCCATATGTCATTCTCCTGGCCTGGTTCTCCAGTAGCATCAGACCCGATCACAGTCTCGGGATACTATCTTTGGCGGCGAAATCATGCTAACGTCTGATGCCTAGCAGTGCCAAATAACCATAACCAAATCAGATATTTGATCATAATCAGCCACGGGACTACGAACAAGCTATCATCCCTCAGAGTCTACTGGACCTTCTACAGCCTCCCCTGTCAGACATTCCAGATTCAATTGTGACCAAGTTGTCTCCACCCGCCGAGATATACAATCATGACCCGTCGAAAGATAACAGTAACAACAACTTCAAGCGCGTCTGACAGCAATACCACTTTGTATGTAGAGACTGCAGGAGTCAGCAGGAGTCAGCAACACCAAGACGCCCTCTTGCGAAATGCAACAAGTTCGGCGTCATTCATCAGACCGCCATGCCAAACCGATAGAGTGGACGAGAGTGAAACCACGCACCTCATCAACGCGGAACTTCTGATTCCCGGCCGAGGCGAGCCACAGCGCAACATGAGCGTGATTGTACAAGACGGCAAAATCACCGCCGTCCAGTCCAGGTCATCTCTCTCTCCACACTTCAAGAAACTACGGACGACAAATGTGCCTGTGCTTCTCCCGGGCCTCTGGGACTGCCACACGCACCTCCTAGGATTGACCTCGTTCAATTTCAGCGAACTCCTCACGGCATCTCCCCCAGCTCTAGCCGGCGCCCGAATCGCCCGGAACGTGCACGACATCCTCATGAGCGGCTTCACCTCGATCCGCGACCTGGGCGGGTACGCGATCGAAGTATCCCGGGCAATCGAAGAAGGCAGCTTGGTCGGGCCGAACATCTACTCCGCAGGCGCCGCCATCTCACAGACTTCAGGCCACGGCGACATCTTCGACCTGCCCTCCGGGTTCGTGACCTCGTGTCTAGGTGTGCGGGATACCCAAGCGAATGCGTTCGCCCCTGCCACATGCCCATTGTTACTAGCCGACGGGGTGGACGAGTGTCGACGCGCGGTGCGACTCTTGACGCGCCGGGGAGCCAAATGCATCAAAGTCTTCGCTTCCGGCGGGGTCTTGAGTATCGCGGACGACCCGTTACGGCAGCAGTTCTCGATGGACGAGCTGCGCGTGATCGTCGACGAGGCGACTCGGGCCGGCCGTGTCGTCGCCGCCCACTGCCATGGCAAAAACGGAATCATGGCCGCCCTGCATGCTGGATGCCATACGATCGAGCACGGCACGTATATGGATGCGGAGTGTGTCGAGCTCATGAAGAAGAAAGGCGCCATCTACGTCCCCACGCGGACTATTGTCAAGATCGGCGTCGACCATCCCGAGCTCATGTCACCTGAATCATACCGCAAGATGGTCGAAACGTCGAAGCACCATCTCGCCGCGTATAGGCTGGCCGTCGAGTCTGGGGTCAAGATCGCTCTCGGCACTGATCTGGGCATCAGCACGCCTGCGACGCATCCGCTGGCTCTGGGCAAGAGTGGTGGCGAGCTGGTGTATGCGGTGGTCGATGGTGGAATGGAGCCTTTGGCTGCCATCGAGGCCGCGACCGCCATGGGGCCCGAGGTCTTGGGTGATCTGGGCATGGCGCCCAAGAGCGGGCAGGTTGTTGTTGGATATTATGCGGATCTGATTGCATTGAACGCCAACCCGCTCGAGCATATGGATCTGTTCAAGGATCCCCGTAACATCACGCATGTCTGGAAAGGCGGGAAGTTGTTCAAGAGTCCTACCACGTGAGGAACGGCCTGCCACGTCCGGGCCCGTGAGCGTTATGTGGCGACGGCAATTCCTTTCTACCCTACCTGCAACGGTTGTGGAGTCTTATAGATGATATTGGAAGCCATCAAACATACGCTTCGCTCTACATCCTTTGATACTCCCTACACGCTGACGGGATCGTTTTGTGTTGAAGAGATGCCGAACCACTGCCAATCTTCGCTGACTGTTAAGTGAGCCCACGATGACAGGCATACATAGCGCTGACCTACACCATCGTAAGTGAAGGTATTCATATCAATCATTTGTTGAAGAAACTTCGCCAGCCTTCAATTCTTAGAACACGCCTGGTGACTGCACTCACTGCTCTAAGGGATTCGAACTCGTCCCCGCACCCGAAGCTCGATGGGTTCCCCAGCCCAGAATATATATATTTGTATATTGTTATCCCAGCCACCTCTTACGAACACTGGCCTCGACCGCTTCTCTCCCGCAAAGCAATACGCAATCCGACAACATGGTGCGTTGCAGGTTCTTTTGTCTATGTTTCCCCTCCACAGCTTCTGCTCAAGGTTAAAGAAGTCCCAGGCCTCGCCAAACATCAAATATATCTGCGTCAACAGTACGTCTTGAATGTGTTCATTGACTGCCCCAGCCACTTCAATGGTGAACAGAGCACCAATTCGAATCTAATCTGCTCAGACTCCGTTGTCTAAAACGATCTAACCACCTAGCTCTGTCATTTTCATGCCGGATATGCAATCGTCGTTACGTTCGTCGTTGAATCATCTCAAATAGCTCCTTGGCCTAGACACAACCCGCAAACGGCTTGGTTGGTGAGGCCGGCCTCCGCAAGGCCAAACGAATGCCCCGATATGCATCCTTGTTGCCGTGGTTGAAACGACGACCAGAATGCTATCATGGAAGCGTCTCATCATGTTCATCACTACCCACTTCTCCGCGCCAGAAACACCAAGCTAGGACAATAGCCAGCTTAAAGCCCGCAGCGATCCACAAGGCCCCAGCCATGCCTGCCCTGGACTTGTATAGTTCGCCACCAATGATACCTCCGACGAAGAGGGCAATGATACAAGCGAACCTTTTCTCCTGTCTGCGTTGCTGCACCGCCAGGAACTCCCAAACGCTCACACTCTTTCTCCACGAGGTCCGGAGGGCGAGCAAGTCAGCGGTAAAGTCATGGTACAATGCGCTGAGGACGATTGTAGGCAACTCGACCACCCCCAGAAGCCGTGACAGCGTGACTTGCCCCGCAGCCTGAAATGAGAGAAGCGACACGGGACAGAGATCCAGGAAGTTGGTGATTTCCGGTGGATTGGCTTTGCTGTCGCTTCCGGAGGAGAAGTGGCCAGGTAAGAAGGGCTGGTTCGAGACCTGGTCCAAAGACACCAGGACTGTTGCGACGATGATGAACGCAGTTTGAATGCTGAACGAGATGATCAGGATGCTGCGCCGCCGCGACGATGGTTGCTCCGACAGTCCGGTCGGGTAACGGTGTAGCGTGTTGAAGAACAGGGTGCCGAGACAAAAAGCCCCGATGGAGGTGAGAGATTTGTAATATTGTTGTGAGTGATTTGCTTTGGGTTGTCCACCGAGTCCAAGTGCTGCGAAGACAGTGTTGCCTAGAGCGATGGAAAGAAGGATTAGTTGGGTTCAGATCCTGGAAGGACATGGACTCGGGTCAGTGTGCGGGAGCATCCTACCAGTTTGCATGTCGACAAAGCAACTCCACGAGTTGAACGCCACGCTGTCGATGAGGCCGGAGATGAAGAAACAAATAATGATCACGATGCTCATGTATGAGACGTCGAGGTCTTGATAGAGGTATCTCTGCACAGTGCCTCCTGGGCTCGTCGAAGACATCCTCATCTCCTCTCTCTCCATACGCTCTGTTTGTTTATCTCTTTCGGCGCTCGAGTCTCTGGACGATTTCGTTGTTGATGCTGGTTGAGGTGAGTCGGTCAAGGTAAGAGAGGATGAGTCAACCCGAAACATGACGGGTTGGCTTTGGCCATTCTCGGCCGCGGCAAGATCAGACATGGCGGGCAGAGAAGGCGCGAAGGAAGGAGCTCGCAGAGGCGATGTGATCAACGTTCAACCCTATCGTTGCACGCGGCCTGGACAATGAAGAAGAGGGTTGTCCAGTGTCGTCCTGAACACTGAAGTACACAGGGCTGCACAAAGGAGGGAGGAAGTGTGATTGTAGGATGGGGACACGCCAGATTCAACGAGTGATGATATTACTCTCAGATATGAGGGATTCCGACCATCTTGTCCCGGGTCATTGCTGTGCACCGGCGGCTGGATATGGTAAACGAAAGCCAAGCGACACCATGATACAGCTTCAACTCTGAAAGAGTCCACTTGCAAGTCACACAAAGTGAACTCTGATGGGAGAAGGAGGCTTTGCAGTGAGATATCGGCCATTCCATGCCAGCTTCTACCGTTTGTTAGCTGTCCGGCAGCTTTTCATATGGGCTACGCCTACGGTTATCCCATCACGACTGGCTGAAAAGGGCCCGGAAGTCGTGACATGACAGCTCTTGGGACCGGGAGCCAAGAAGGGTGGCTGCGTCAAGCAACACAGATCATCATCATTGTCGGTCAACAGACACTAGGTTGAGAAGGCTGAAGGGAGCTTGGATAGAAGGGAGGTGGGCACGCTTACCCTCATCCGTGGACAGTCTCGCAGAGGTGTACCGTGTATTTGCTGCATCTGGTGGAACACAAGCTTCGGGGACTGCCTTATCAACGAGTGTGACGTGGCCGCCATCGGTCTCTTGGATCTCGGTGATTTGGATAGGGAGTGATCAGCAAGATTTATAGGGACACAGGGTGGCTATAGAAGCACTGACTGCTGTAGTTGTCCATCGGGCCAAGGCTGGGCAAATCCTTCAATTACATGTTTTACTTGCCCCAGATACCGTTGCGTCCATCCATCATAGTGCATCGAGAGGCAAGAGACAGCAGCTGCAAATCAGTCTCTACCAGTATGATGAGCCTGGGATCATCACCCGGGCACAGCCTTGGCATGCTTATTGCGAACGCATCTCAAGGATGTAGCCGTCGTACTCTGGCAGGCACATGTAGATACCAACTTAGAAGTCACTTCTCCACTGCGGTCCCTGCCAAGCGCGAGGCTGTGTCACTTCTGACTCTCCTTCATTCCATCTCGCTCACTGCAGCCTGTCGAACAGATGAAGACTGATAAGCTGAATAGACTCTGGAGACGGAACACGACATGTTCAGCAATCTTGGGTCACAGTCTTCTTCCTCTGTCAACCGTCTCTGTGAAACTTCAACAGTCTTATTCATGGTCCTTGGTCCCTTCTTCTCCCTCGACCGGCCAGTATTCCGCCACTGAGGTAGACCGGTTTATGTGTGTGCCAGGGTCCGCTCGATATCGTCACATGCCAAACGTGAGGTTCGCTCAAGAACACACCAGATCAGCAGGAGTTATTGACTTGGTATCTATTGCACCTTGGCAGCGTTGATGACACCTTCACGGCTTCCGTCCTGCATTGGGCGTCGCTACGATGCTTGGTCTGCGAGTCAGATTCGGACGCGAAGAGATTGCCGGGCCTTGGCCTAAGATTGCCGGTATACTGCCGACCAGTAGAGAAGGTTCAAGGAGCTATATGCAAACTACTGTTGGTTCAACAATGACCGGGTTACAAAAACATGCTCATTAACCCTTCAGCATCCACCGTGGAGGGAAGGAGGCAGTGCTTTGAATCGGCATTCATTCATCTCATTGCCCAGATCAACAACCTCTACGTGGACTATGTACCATCTCGACTTCAGTCTTCGGCATGTCAGTTTTCTTGCGCTGCATGGTCCCAACTCTCTCCTTTCCGACGTGCACTTAGGTCTTCACATCTGGTTCGGTTCGGCCAATGAATTTCTGGAGTTGCAAGAGCTGGATGGCCAGCTCCACGGGACCCTTCAGGTACGTCTGTGTATCTTCAAGAACCTTACTTCTGTCCTCCTCGAGTTTCTCAACATAGAGTCGAATTGTAGCACCGCTACTGCCGGTCCCTGACAGTCGTACAACGATCCTTGTCCCATCATCAAACTTGAAGTAGATGCCCTGGTTCTTTGACACGGAGCCATCCAGATCGGTGTATGAGAAGTCGTCGGCTTCCGTGATCTTGTGGCCTTGCACCTCCGTGCCGACAGTATCAGACTTGGATAACTTCTCTTTCAGGTAGCTAACCATGTCATTGGCACCTTCGCTGCTGACGTTCTCGTAGTCGTAGCGTGTGAAGTAGACCCGACCATACTCATGCCAGAACTCCTTTTGGATCTCGCCAATCGAGGGGACTTTGCCTGTATCTTTGCCAACTCCTGCAACGATGTTGAGCCATGCGGTAATCGCCCACAGACCATCCTTCTCTCGAATGTGGTTTGAGCCTGTGCCGAACGACTCCTCACCACAGATGGACATCTTGTTGGTGTCGAAAAGTGCACAAAAGAATTTCCATCCGGTAGGAACGACATAGAGCGACAGGCCTTGCTTCTTAGCTACCAGATCCAAAGCAGCCGAGGTGGGGAAGGATCTCGCCAGCCCATAAACGCCTTGTTTTTGGAAGTAAGGAATGTATTTCTTTGCATAGTGGGCAATGATGGCCAGAGAGTCACCCGGTGACACAAAAGCGTTCTTGCCGTAAATCATGTTTCGGTCGCCATCTCCGTCAGAAGCGGCACCGAAGGGGATACCCTCTTTCTCGACCCTCTCCACCAGAGAATGTGCGTATGTCAAGTTCGGATCGGGGTGACCGCCACCAAAATCCGGCTTAGGCTCACAATGTTGAGTACTGTCGGGTCCCAATCCGAGCTCTTTCTGGAAGATTGCAACCCCGTAAGGACCAGTGACGCCATTCAAGCCGTCGAAGAGAACCTTGAAATCGGGTTGGGACTTCAAGAATGAACGGATCAGGTCGAAATCGAAGATCTCCTTCAACATGGTGATGTAGTCCGCGACGGAATCTATGATCTCCACCTCCAAGTCACCGTACTTCTTAGTGCCAATCGTGGAGATGTCGACATCGGGGATGTCTGCAATCTTGTAGGATGTGAGGCTCTTGGAAATCTCGTAGATCTTGTTGGTGACGGATTCTGGGGCTGGGGCTCCGTTGGCCAGGTTGTATTTCATGCCAAAGTCGGCATTCGGACCTACATATCGTCAGCCTACAATGCGACATCCTTTCCAATGCGGCTTAACATACCACCTGGGTTATGACTGGCAGTGAGCAGGATACCACCAGTGGCCTTGCGCTTGCGGATGATATTGCTGGCGGCCGGCGTGCTCAGAATACCATTCTGGCCAATAAGTAGCTTCTTCACGCCATATGCAGCACCGATCTTCGCAATGAGCTGTACCACTTCCGGGTTCCAAAATCTTCCGTCACCGCCGATAACCAGGAAAGCGCCCTCTGCACCTTCGGGAATGGAGAGGAGGATGGATGTGATGAATGACTCGCTGTAGTGCGGTTGCTGGAAGACGGTGACCTTTTTACGAAGACCTGAAGTGCCTGGCCTACAGACAAAGTATGTTAAGAGGATGAGAGATTGGAGCTGTAGGCGGTGAGGACGTACTTCTGATCTGTGAAGGGCTCAAATTGAACTTCCTTGACCATGATGGCGGGTACGCGGCGCTTTAACGGGTGGGCGATATGTCAAACCAGTGAAGAATCTCGCGAGTAGGATGTCGGACAATGTGCTCAGAAATTGTAGAATGTGTGTCAGTAGCAGGAGTGGCAGAGAGGTTGTTGTCTCAGTTGCGTGGAATGGAATACTAGATGCAGAGAGGGAAATCGCGGGGCAGGAGCGTGCTAACTGCGTAGTACTACGTAGTGGTAATAAACGATATTCTTTGTCCACAGGTAAATACTTGACTTTATTTTCCGATCCCCAACATTCAACGTCATAATAGCCCACCCACAGGAACGGAAAGATGCTACTAGCAACATACACAATCTTCTTCCAAACAACGGCTCTTCTGGCCGACTGTTCATTCTGGTTGGTCACTTGCCCTCATTCAAGTGATACTAGCGGGCTCTTGGGGTGCAGCCCTCACACCACGTAAGTTATTTACCGTTAGTTTCGGACTCCTAGAGCTTCCGGAGAAGTTCGTCAGATGGTGCTGCTACGGTATATTGTGCTGTATCTGCCAAGGTAAAGTTTCAGAAGCTCATCGGCGGGCGCGTTTTATGCAACAGCTACGAGTAATAGTGGGATCCCAACTGCTGCAGAACATGCAGGCCCCAGCGGTTAGGCTCGACCAGGAGGCTGCTCCAAGATGCCCTTGGTACCTGAGACATGACCGCTTCTGACTTTTGACCAGGGCCATAGAGGGATCATGGGCCTCGCTCCAGAACCCATGGGTTGTAGCAGTTTTTATCCCCATCATCTAACTCTGGAGCGCAGCAGCATTTAAACACTGCTGCGGAGACGAGACGACGTCGATCAATCTGTGACGAGGTGCTCAGGTAGAAGCCCTCGTCCTCCAAGGTTCATCGGACCAATCTGAATCTGGGGACTGACACCTTTCGTTTGTCCGACCATTCGTGTTTACCAGGAGTAAGAAGGCATCGCAGAGGCTATGGGTGCCGCACTGGATTGTGATCGGGACGCTTAATCTGATATAACAGTCTGATCAGAGTTAACAATCAAAAGTCCGCAATTCCGCAATGTGCAGCTCGACCCGGCACTGCAGGGGAATCGTGTCCCTTGCACGACGAAGTTCGCCCTGAGAATCAGACCGCAGTCTGGGACATGGGGCAAGCTCCGAGCATTTGCACTGTTGGGTAGGAGCTCAACAGTTTCCCATGAGAGCTGCTGTTAAGACAGGAGAACGCCTTTGATGCTGATACCTTGCGCACAGGAATGCCAGCACCTAGTCTTTTCGTAAGACCTTAACGCCTAAATGTACAACGGCAAATACCATAAGTGAAGTGTATACCTCTAATATTCTACCTGTATGTACCTCACTACAGGCTCTCCGCATATCGACCAAGTCTGGCTGGAGGCGGTTTAGTGGCTCAGACATCTCTTGGCACCGTTGTCTCTATCTGCCCCGTGCCTCGCATGGCACTTCAAGTTGTTGTTCAAGTCTAGACATTATTTCATTGACATCGTTTCCCTCATCCACTGTTTGCAATTCTTGAAATCCGGAATCCTCTTCCCTGAGCCGCTTGACATCTCTTTCGATCATCTCTCGGTCGCTCTTTTATCACCCGCTCCTCGCATCGCAGATCAACCTGACAGCTCACCGTCTCCCAAAGTTGCGGAGGAGGCGAGCCCTAGAACACCCGGCTTCCTCCTGCATCCCCCGCAACACTTGAGTGCTCCTCCATCCTTCATGACCGCCGTGCGTAACTGCCATAACCTCAAAAGAGCTGGATCTACAGAAACTGTGCACGAGTTTGCAGAATAACCATCCTAACCCGCGGCTTCTCCGCAATCCGCCTTCGCGGCGCAGAGAGCGGAGGACTGAGCAATACGTTGTAAACATCCTCCCGACACGATCCCCATCATGCCCTGCTTCAAGGGACTCGCCGTGAGCATACATACTCCAAATGGACCATTGCCAGAGTACTCGGTGCAAAAGACGTCTCGTCTATCGCGAATCAGTGCTTACATCCCTGTCCCGCCTGCGAAGATCCCCGCCGATTCCCTCACTGGCAAACCAGAACAATCCACGTTTGCAATCTCAATAACCCTACTGACACCTGGTCAAGAGGTCCCATATTCAACCCCCAAAGCCACACCGGACAACCCAGATCCCAAGCCTAAACTGGTTGGGAGCTTACCTGGTCACACCGGCGATCGACCAAAGTCCGCAGCGACCATCAGCCCGTATGTGCCTCTAACGACTTCGCCGAATGAGACGATCGCAGCCTACATCTATTTTGACGGTCGGGCCAAAGAAGAAGTTGCGACACTATTGAGGAAGGGTGAAGAGACCTGGGTCAATTCTCGATGGGTCAGTGTCCCTGAAAAGGAAGGGGGCGGGCTCGCGGAACGGGAATTCCTGTTTCGTGAGGTGGGGCTTGAACGATGGCTGAATGGACTGGATCTGGAAGGAAAAGACGCTGCTGCAACGATAGAGAGACGAAGACAAAAGCTGGAGAAGCGCAGAAGAAAGAGAAAGGAGGTCATTGGAAGTGATGACGAGGCGAATGGAGAGCCGAAAGGGCCGCGGCGGAAGAGTACATTGAGGTATGGTGAGAACGGTGAATTGCAGGATGTCTCCGACGATGACGCTTCTCTAAGCGACACTGGGAGCTCCGACGACGACGATCCCATCCCCGAAGCAACAGGCCAGATCAAGGTTGCGCTATTTCGCGTCCTAGCATCGGGAGAGATCAAGCGAGGAGAGTATTCCCCGCAGTTCGACGCCCACGATGATTCGGAAGAGTCCGATGCGGCTGAGGGCGCCGCTACGAATGGCGAGGGCAAGAACCGAGCAGATGTCGATCATACGACCAGTTTTGCGAAACCCAAAACACTGGACCCCAAGACCATTTCGACTCAGACCGTGACAGGCATTGATCCAACCGACAAGCCTTATGCCGTATTTACATTCCTGTACCGCGGGGAGCGGCAATTGCAGAAAATGGGCATCCTCCCCACCCCCAAAACGGAGAAAGCAGCTGCCAGTACGAAGAGGCGCAGCATAGTCACCGACCTTCCGAAACTCGGACCGCTCAAGAAAGAGGGGACCGCTGGCTTTTCTGCCTTCCGAGATGCCGAAGCGCGTCGCAGTCGCAAAGGTAAGAAGACCAGCGATGATGAGATGGAAAGTGAAGATGAAGACGATGCTGCGGGTATTATTGGCAAGATGGAGGACATCAATGACGCCGACGTCAAGAAAGAACCTGGCTTGTTGTCCCCAGAGGATGCTGAGCGAACAGGCCAGGTGGCGGAGGGGATCCGAAAGATGAAGGTAAGAGAACCCTCGGCAGTGGACTCTTGTTATGGGCTAACGTATTATCAGCTCAAACGGCAGCATTCGGCTGAACCTCTCAATGGCGATGGCGTACCTGGAGCTCGCAAGAGCTCCAAATCTGGAAGTCCCTCGACAGCCTCCACACCCCAGATCGGAACTGACGAGCTGGGTACATCGCCTTCGGGAGCGATTAACATCGGCAACTCGATGACTGGGCCCGGCCTCGACGTAAAGAGAGAAGATGACAGCTTCATGGTAGGAAGTCCTATGAAGAGGCAACGGGCAAGCGTCGCCGAGTACGACGACGATATTAAGACACGTCTGGGCAGTGGTGTATCGACATCGTCAGGCACGATTGGCGAGATAACAGGCTCTGTCGGACGATCTCAGCAGTCTACGACAGACTCGAATCCTTCCGGTCTTCAGTTTGGAGGAGCACTGGCCAAAGGCCCAATTGATGACGACGAGGAGTTATAGAGGCGCTCGCGCCAATCTTCTTGACCCCCAGATACTTTCTTGGCCACCCCGACACCGGAATATGGTCCGACTTTGCTTTGTCCCAGCAATTTTTCCTTTTGAATGATTCTCCAAGAGGGTTTGAGATCCCTTCCACAATGCCCATGAAACTAGGGTAAGGCCCCGGCGCGTTTCTCAGCGGTATGGGCTGGAAAGACTAATAGGGTATTCGTATCATCCCGGAAAGGCATGCAGCATTTCCTTCAAGGCAAAGACGTGATTGCAGTTGGCGCGGGCCGGAAGCACACGAGGTTGGTCTTGAATCTGCAGCTTTGTTTGTCGTGCCAGACAAGGAGAATGTCACAACCTCAGGAGGATATTTTGTTTGAGCGGTTGGGACTTTTTGCCCATGGATGGCGCCCAATAAGCGCAAACAAGGTGTGACGACAGGAGGGTTCTTGCATCAGTCTTGAACACGAGAAGATTTCCACAGACCAGAAGCATGGATGGAGACAGGCGGTGTCGTCTGCTGTGCGCACGACACAGGTCTGCCGCCGGCGCACAATTGCATTTGCTCCGGCCAGAGAAGTTGCTTGTTAGTTGTAGGACTCCCGATCAAAGCAAAAGAGGTATTACTGCTTGAAAGCAGCTCAGTCTTTTTCCCCGTTGATTGATGATCTCAAAGCTAGTAGTAAGCCTGGAAATCCCTTACGTTTTCATTCCTACCTGTCTACTCATACAGCATCATTGACTCAAGGACTGCGCGCATACACAAATATACCGTCTCCCCGCCGGTCGGCCGTAAGAGTCACCATCTCTGATTGGTGCTCCAGTAGCCGGACTCGGCAATCACGTGGAGCTCCTCGGTCGACCCAAGCTCTGTCGTTATTGGTTGGGAAGTAACGTCACTTCGCACCCACGTACTACTGCGCAGTATGCGATTTCTGCAATTCCCACGTCCTGCATGATCGTCATTCTCTTTCCCTGTTCCCATCTTTCGCTTCTGTACCGCCTTCTGGTCCGTTCTCTCTCTCTCTCGCGGCTTCCGCCCACCTCCCCACCCCGGCCTGCCATCCTGCCCCGGCCAATCAAGTCCATCCATTATCGAACTTGAAACTGAATCTAAGCCTCCGATCGGCAGCGCCGTGGCCGGGGTTCCTTCTGTCCACCAGTCCACACCCTGGGAGGAGGGGAACAGAATTCAAAGGAAAGCGAGACTTGAAACCTTGATCTGCTTATACTTTCATCTTGCCGACGGGGGCGGCGAGTTTCTATCCTGTGACATTGAGCGGGCACTGGCCCAAGCCCCGAAGCACTGGGGGTTTTTGGGTTTCAGGGACTCGGACTAGGGGTCCAACACCTGCCTGTCCGACCTTGGTTGCACAGAGTTCCCATTATATGCGCGCGTCATCCTGTCGATGCGCTTCCATCTGATCTCAGGATTGGCAACAAAGCGCAAACATATTTTCTCCTAATGTTTCCATCTAGGGATTGCCACCGAAGGAAACATATGGTCTCGCCTTCATGATGGAGAGTAATGTCTATCTTTGACTACCACTCTCAACGCGCCTTGTGCAATATCAGACCTCCACAATCAGTCTATTCTTCCCATAAGGCACTCCGAGAGCAGCATACATAACTGTCGAGACTTGTTCTGAACTCGACAACCCCTAGAAGAGGGGGAGAGCCCCTACGTGATCTGAAAACCCATACGAAGTTCACTTCATGGTGACCTGATCGAGTGTCGCCGAAGCAGCGATTCCGAAGCAGCAGCAGAATCATTGAAGCGCAATACATCGACCATGGCTCTCATAAGGTCAACAGATCCACTAGTCTGGATCGACTGTGAGGTGAGTGTAGATAACAATCAGTCCATCTACCCAAATACATGTCCCCCCTTTTTCTTTGAAAGAGGTCATACTTTCCAGCTGTGTATCATCTCTCGATGCCATTCTCAACGTTCCCGAGCCAATGTGTGGCCAATCCCAGCTCAACACAGCACACTTGCATGTCCACTGTCCCCAATCGCTATTCCATCCCTCGATTCCACATCCCTTCCTCAGTCCTTTCATTTCCTACTTCCCTCCTCTTCATCCTTCTTCAGACTCCACGGCTAACCGAATTCCCTCCCCCCAAAAGATGACAGGTCTCAATCCCCAAACCGACACCATCATGAGCGTAGCATGTTTTCTCACAACATCCGACCTACAACCCCTCGACCCCGAAGGATTCGAAGTAGTGATCCAACACACGCCCCAACAACTATCCAGCATGTCTGAATGGTGTGTCCGAACCCACGGCTCCACAGGCCTAACACAGCGCTGTTTGGCCAGCACCACGACGGCCCAAGTCGCCGCCGACGCCCTCCTGGCCTATATCAAGCGGTACATTCCCGAACCAGGTCGGGCATTGTTGGCGGGAAATAGCATTCACGCCGACAAGGCCTTTTTGATGATTCCGCCGTGGAATGTGGTGCTCGAGCATCTACATTATCGGCTGTTCGATGTCAGTGCAATGAAGGAGATGGTAAGGCGCTGGGCGAGACCGGAGGTGTTGGAATCCGCGCCGTTGAAGCAGTTAAGGCATTCGGCGCGGGAGGATGTTTTGGAGAGCATTGAGGAGGCAAGGTATTATAAGATGTTGATTGAGGGTAGTTTTATGGCTGGAGGGAACGTGACTTCGAATTCGAACGTGACAGGGATTGAGGCTGGTGCTAATACTGGAAATCAACAACAACAAAGGCCAGCAGTAGCAGCAGCGGCGGATGATATCACGAGTGGTGACGGCGATATGCCACCCGCAGCCACAGCACCAGCAACACGGTTTATTACTTCCCGTGACCAAAATGACAACACTCCGCTTCCCGCAAGCTCTTCTTCCCCCCTTGTGGCAGGCACCAGACATGGACACGGTAAAGATTATGGAGGCGGCGGATTCACAAAAGGGGCCGGAACTGAGGAGCGACATGGAAATCTGGGAGGATCTGACAGGGAAGGGGCCTCGGCCTCTGCGCGTACCCCTCCTGCTCTGAGTACGAAACAAGGTCAGGAGGCAGTGGACATGATGCGCAACAACGGCACGCGAACAGGCGATGTTGGCGGCCTCGATGCGGGATTCAGGACCGATGTGCCATGAGAAGAAGTCAAAGCTTTGGATGGCGTGCGTTACTTTACTGAAGGAAGGATGCTGCCATGGCGCGCCTTCAATTCAAGTGCTCGTGTTGCAGCCAAAAAGCACTATTGATTATCAATGGTTTAACACAGTATACGGCCGTGAGGTTCGTGGGCAAAGTCGAGTCTTGTGACCAAAGACTCACAGATGATCAAGAATCAAGATGATTCATTTCAAGCCATAAGCATAAAAGCTGCTCTGTCGGCTACTTCTCAAAGTACGAAGAACCTAACATCTGTCTTGTCTTGACAGCAAACCCATTGCCGCCGCCATGATGCGATTACACGTAATGAGAAAACAATGGTAGATGGATACATGCCCTGCAACCGAACTGGTCTCTTCACGAATCATTTCGGCGAGGGACAACAATACACCTTGAAACTCCGCAGAACCTTGTCTTACAAAGGGCCTCAACCTGAGAAAGAAACCCCCGCGCAAACGACTTCATGTGGCCGACATGCTGCGGCGATATTGTAGCGCCAACAGTTGACGCCGATTCTCGCTTTGAAGTCGTGTTCGAGGAGGAGTCGACCACTAGAAACTCCTGCCCGGTGGGCCGAAGCTGTTAGGGCCAATGCCACCGAAGGGACTGGTCTGGACATGCTGGCTGTGTCCGAGAACGGGACTGCCAATTTCGCCCACACTGCCTCTTGGTTGACCTGGAGTGTCCTCGACGAATTTGATCACCTGCCCTCGTGCTTTGTCAATGATCACCTCAAACGAGCCTCCGCCGTTCTGGGAGTTGCCCTCGGTATCACAGATCCCCAGCATCTCGTCCATGGAAACAGGAGGTTCTCCGGGTGCTTTCAGGGCTTCGAGTTGCCGAAGAACGGCCTGGACAGGGTGATAACCGTCGGCGCTGGCCCCGGGGACCTGCGACAAATGGCGACAGGCCTGAACGAGCATGATCCGCACAGCTACCGGTCGAGGAAGATGTGATCTCGCAACAGGAAGGCCATTGGCGCCAAATGGAGGCTGCGACCAACCGTTACTCACCCGGTGTGGTGCAGGGGGCGCCCAGCCTGGTGCAGCGTTGAGGCCAGGATTGAAACTACCCCAGCCGGGGCTCCCCAACCCGAATGACTCCTGCTTTGGCTCGGTGAAACTACTCGCAAATGACATGCGTGTAGAGCCCGGAGGACCCAAGGGAGGAAGAATCATTCGAGGATCAGAGGTTTCCAGGAAAGGTTCGTCCGAGTCGTCCAACAGTGCCTTGCTACCAAGCTGGGCTGTTAGCTGTTCAACCTCAGACTCCCTCGGCTTTATGGGCTTCTGTTTGTCTGGTGTCGTGCTGGATGGTCTAGCAATTGGTCCTGGTCGGGCAATCGGAGCTGGTTGCGCGCCGCTGTCGTGAGATGCTTGTCTGGAATGTAGTGGCGGTTTCGAGACCGGTGGCGGATTGGCCATAGGAGGCGGTGGCGCTTGATTCTGAGATTGCGGGACAAACGGCATTTGCTGACCGGGTTGGAATGCTCTCGGAAAACCTGGCGGGTATTGCATCCCATTCGGTACGAACCGTGGCTGACCACTACCCATTGGGGGACCTTGGTACATTGGCATCGGAGGCATCATGTTCGGTACCATGCCCTGACCACCTATGGGCGGACCATTGACACCTAGCCCTGGCAGTCCATTCACGTTGAACGGATATTGACCACGCCCATGGTTGCTCAGCGGAGATCTCGGAGCGGACGGCTGTGGATGGTGAAGAACAGGAGGTTGGCCTTGCGTCTTGGCCGGATGCCCAGGGCCGGGAGTCTGTGGTATGGCCACAGTCGCAGGAGACGCAGAGCTTCGCGATATATCAGTGCTGGCCTTCTGAGATCTTGGAGACGATGCATGTGACTGCTGCCCTGGCTGCGATGATTGTTGGCTGCGAGCTGGGGTAGGGACTTTCGGAGGCACGATCGGAGTAGCGACTTGCAGGTGAGGCGACTGTATACTTGAACCTCGAGACGGAGGATGAAGGCCCGGCGGCAGAGCCACAGGTTGCGGCTTCGTGGCGGTGGGTAGACCGATGCGATCCTTGGGCTCCTTGTCCGCTTTCACAGCTGCTTCTTTCTCCTTTGTGACCTGCTCTTCTTTGGCCTTCTTCTCCCTGTCCTCTTTGGCTTTTCGCTCCTTCGCCTCTTTCTCCTTCGCTTCTCGTTCTTCGCGCTCCTTCTTCTTCGCCTCTTCGCGTTTTTGCCGTTCTCGCTCCTTTGCCTCGCGCTGTTTGCGTTCTACTTCGGCCTGCCGTTCGCGCTGTTCCTGCTGTTTTCGCTGCTTCTCGGCTTCCTTGCGCAGGCGTTCCTCTTCGGCAGCTTTCTTTTCAGCCTCACGCTTCTTCCGCTGCTCTTCTCTTCGTTGGCGCTGCTCTTCTAGCTTCTTCTCTTCCGCCGCTCTTGCCGCTGCTTCTTGAGCCGCTTTCTCGGCCTCTTTTCTAGCCTTCTCCTCATCTTTGGCAAGTTTCTGTAGACGCTTCTTCTCCTTTCGCTTGGCGGCTTCCTTGGCCTTCTTGGCTTCGCGCTGCGTATCAAGACGGCTTTCTTCATCGAGCTCTTCAAGTAACTTCTTCTGGCGTTCTTCCGCTACCTTCTCCCGATAAGCTGTCAAGACACGCTGTTCAAACATTCGAGCAGCAAAGATCTGGAACATCCGGCGGCCTTCTTCCATCCGTTGTTCTTCGGTCATGGAATCCTAAGAGAATCTGTCAGAAGTTTGGCCAACCACGCATTCGGTTATCGCTGACCATTTCGTCGCCCTCGTAGTCATCTTCTTCCTGACTGTCATAGTCATCATCGTCCTCCTCGTCGTCATAATCATCATCGTCGTCTATCGGAGGATGATTGTGACCTTCATGGATACCACGATGAGCTAATGAAGAAGAAGGGTAACGAATTTCTTCCTCACGTTGCATGCGTCTCTCCGCCAGTTGTTCCATCATATCAATGAAATGCTTCCCGTCATTCTTCAGCAGGTCGTCGGCGACTGTGAGTATGCCATCTATACTAGTTAGTTTGTGGGTGGCTTCCTGAGCAGTGCATTCACAGACCTTTGACTGTTAAGCTATTGCCGAATTGGAAGAAGTCGGGGGGGCCCGGTGGAAGGCCGTGGCTCTCAAGCTCTTCCTCATCTTCACTGTATGCTTCCTCGTCTTCCTCATCGTACTCTTCATCATCATCGAGATCTTCATCGTCCTCGTCGATCTCGTGTACACGACCTCGGGAAGGATATGAGCCTGCCATAGTGTGTGCGACGTGTTTGTACGGCGGCCGCGGAGGCGCCATCATTTGCGGGACGTTGGAAAGGTCCGTATTATGGTTGGCGAACTGTTCCAGTTCTTCGTAGTAGGCGTCATACAGAACCTCAAGTTCTTCCTCAATCGCTGTCCGCTTTCGACCACATACTGAACAGCTGCATGAGTGCTTTTGCTGCTCCTTCATCTTGCGCAGGACCGCCTCCTTCTCCACCTTGACCAGAGACCTTCGCTCCTCTTCCCCCAGTTCCAGCCAGAATTGCTTGATGTTTTCTCGCTCCGCTTGCGTGGAAGTGTTCCAAATCTGTTCGCTGGACAGTTTGTGCGAGGCTCGTATGGCCGCATTCGACAAGGGTGGGATATGGGATCTCGAGAGCATGGTCGAAGCCCTCGACAGGTCGGAGTCGGCAACGTGGTTCTTGGTATTCATCGCCTTCTTCCGCTTGCTTGTACTGAGCCATGAGCTATCCGGAACCGCGTCTGCCTCCTCACCATATGTTGGGTCTTCATCGCCACTGTAGAAGGCTTCTTCGGGGCTTCCAAGGTCTGGATAAGACTGGTGCGCGGGATCAGCATAATCCGCCTCTTCAGTAAAATACCCCTTAACCGGTCCGCGACCCTGCTTTACGGGAGGTAGCTGGCCGTTCTGCTTTGAGTCGGGGTGGTCAGTCCCATTTGGCGATTTCTGCTCCGGAGCTCGTCTTGCAGCCTCTTTCTCCCGTCTCTTCTGTTTTTTTCGATTTACTGCAGGAGTGGATGCAGGCTCTCCAGCAGACTCTGTTGTGTCACCGGTCTTCGAATCCGAGTCCTGCTTTGTTGCTGAAATTTCTCCATTTACAGCCGAGCTTGATATTGGAAGGGAGTCGTTTTGGGGTTGTGGCTGCGGAGGAACAGGCGCACTTTTCGGAGAGTCGTGTAATGGTTGAGGCTTCGCGGCGTTGACCTGCGTATTGGCCTTTTTCTTGGACGGCATGGTGAAGACTGTTTATCCGCAGTAGTCGGGGTGTGTCAAGGGCAGGATGACCAAGGCAAGGCGCCGTTTCACGATCCAGTCAGTTCGACATCAAAGTCGCTTTCACCGCCGGTGGGGTATGACAAATTAGGACAGGACCACGGCTAAGGTTGGCAGGTGATCGCTCAGAGGTCGAAGAGGTAGCGGTCGAGGGCGGCAGAAGGACTGAGCGTGGTGTCGCGTATGTTGTGGCGAGAACGAGGTTGTTGAATGTGAGGAAGTTCGAACGTTCGATGCTTCACGGTTTCGTGGGGTGGGCAATCAACGTTAAGTCACAGGCAAGTTGCGGTTGCGCCTGCCTCTGTCCGCCGTAAGTAAAAGCAGCGGCGGGCTGCTGCAACCTGCAGTGCCCAGTACTTTTAACGCCCCTACTACCTGATTAGTACCTACCTTACCTGATACTCTATCGTAGTGTATGCTGTACAGTACGTCCCTACCTTACCTAACACTGTCCGCATCGAACACCGAACACCACCACCTCCTCCTCATCTTCCAAGCCTCAACCATTTCATTCCTCTTCAGCTTCCCGCAGCCCACGTCTACACTTCGGACCCGTTGAACCTCACACGAACGACCCGTCCGCTGCGACGTTCTGCTACCGTCTACGATTGGATCGTATTGATTCCTAGCTCGGACCGTTCCTCCTACGCTGTAATCACTCTGTTCCCTCTCCACCGAGGTTTCTATTTGTGGCTGCGCCTCGTCGCTCCGGTGCGCTTGCACTTCGGCTGCACAGTCCTCGTTTGGACCCCACGAGTACCTTAAGCCTTGTCTCAGATATTTACAATCTTCTTGCCTCAAACCTGCAGAAGAACTGGTAAATTGCGACCGTCGTGTAGCAGTCTTGAAAGACTCCAAGGCTGCTACGAGCGATTTGTCGCTCTATGCGACTCTGGCGCCATCCACACCCGTCACGTCTTGTTACACCGATCTGCTACTTCAACTCGACCCTGTCTACGAAAAACCTGACCTTAAATCCTACTCCCTTTTGTCCTCCGACGGCGAACTCATTAATCGGTTGTACCCGCCTGTCCTTTGTCCGCAATCGTAACCCGATTTGAGCTCTCCCGGTGTCCCCCGTCCGCCAACTGGGCGCTGTGAGAGAGAGGTCATTCAATATGGCACAAAATCAGGCACAACAGAATGTGATGAGGCGGTGTGTTTCCCTCTTCCTGTGCAAGCATTATCCATCGCCCCGTCAATACGGACATCTTACGAGTGTTGTTGAACTTTCTTCCCACGCGCGTTAGCCAAGTGAATTCAAGTGCGGAAGACAGACTAACGGTGATGCAGGAAACTTGTCATAATAGGTGATGGCGCCTGTGGCAAGACCTCCCTTCTGTCCGTGTTCACTCTCGGCTATTTCCCCACTCACTACGTTCCAACAGTATTCGAAAACTATGTTACAGACTGTCGTGTTGATGGGAGATCGGTGCAGCTGGCCTTGTGGGATACCGCAGGACAGGAAGATTACGAGAGATTGAGGCCATTGGCCTATGCCAAATCGCACGTCATTCTGATCGGATTCAGTGTCGACAGTCCCGATAGTCTAGAAAACGTACGGCATAAGTGGATTGAAGAAGCGAGAGAACGGTGCCCGGATGTGCCTATTATCCTGGTTGGACTGAAGAAAGACCTACGAGAAGACCCAATGGCAATAGAAGAGATGCGAAAGAAAAGTCTGAAGTTCGTCA
The DNA here is from genome assembly GCF_000585585.1 of Capronia coronata CBS 617.96. Classification (NCBI taxonomy): domain Eukaryota; kingdom Fungi; phylum Ascomycota; class Eurotiomycetes; order Chaetothyriales; family Herpotrichiellaceae; genus Capronia; species Capronia coronata. Next base: position 918,534 of record NW_006912896.1, on the reverse strand, counting down.
CTCCACGAGAAGGAGCGGAAATGGCGCAGGCATGCGGTGCGCGCAAGTATCTTGAGTGTTCCAGCCTCACAGGTGAGGGTGTGGACGACGTGTTCGAGGCCGCCACCAGAGCGGCCCTTCTCACGTTTAATGGCAAGCAGGGCGGAGGTGGCTGCTGCGTCATCCTGTGACCGGGTAATGCTTGGGTCATGCTAGATGAGAGAAACAAAAAGGGTGGCAGCCTCCACTTGATCCGGGCCTTTTGGAGTACCTGGAGTCTGCCTTCCACGCATGAATGTCTAAAGATGGACGACGCCATCATATCTTGGAAGCCATGATTGGCATTACCTTGGGAGTCTTGAGTCCCGGCCCTTCTGTTATACATGTGACGACAGCTTTTTTGTTAAGGGGGTTCCTGCTGGGCATTAGCGAGTATTGAATGACGGATGCTTTGTTTCCTTTTCCGCTTTTAGAATTGAAATGAACGAACTTTTGAGTGCAGTGGGCGTCTTGTCGGGTGGAGAAAAAGTTTCCATAATACTATGTTTATAGAAGGTAACAGCACCTTTTTCTTTTCTCTGTCTCGCTCTGCATCCAAAAAGGCCAGCAACCTGGAGAGCAAGAGAGCCAACCCAACTCGACGCATTTGGCGCCAAAAAAAGAAGAAAATAATGTACCCCATGTGTTCTTGTAGAACAAACCCTTTGTAGCACTCTGTTCTCTGCGATCAATCACAAACCTCCATTGATCCATCACGACCTCGTCCACTCACTGTCCCAGATCTTTGCCTTGGCCCCTAACCCAGTACCGGAACTGCCCAATCCACCCGTACTCCCCATCCACTCGACCAAACCCCTCGCATACTCGATTGGCACACCTCCGCCTCGTTCGGGAATACTCCAGACGCCGGTCTTCATTTGCGCCTTGCGGAAGAGCTTACCGCCGTCACCAGCGCCGACGCGCAACTCCTCATTCGCCGCGTGCATGGCGTTATACTGTCGCTCGAGCTCCAACTGGCGAGCTTGCTTCACTTTCGCCCGGTAGAGGTTCCAGGCACGATGGATCGTCCAGTGTCGGAGATATCGGTTTCGGGAGAACCGTAACGGTCGCGGCGTAAGCGTTGTGGGGTGGTAGAGAAAGTAGCGGATTAAAGCTGTCGCAGAGGAAAGAGAATGGTTAGTAAAGAGCCAGTAAACACCGCCGGATATCGTGGATGCGAAAACCCCCATATCTTTTAGATACAGGGCCATTCTGCCTCTGACAGAAGACACAGGGGTTGCGTACTTATTCTTTGGTCGGGTTTGGCGCCGCGGCCTTTCTTTGCGGCGCGGCTTGCGCTTGTGGAAAACGAGGAGGTCGTCGTTGTTGTTATGCCGGTGCTTATTTGGCCGGCAGCATTGCGCAGTGTCGGTCGTAAAGGAATTTGGAATACTTGCGCCAGCGCGCCGCGGATCGATGAGGCGTGCATTGCGAGTTGACCCTCGCGAAATGACGGGAAGCAAGTCTCTTTGAAGAACAGTCGACGATTCGATCGATTTGCGCTCACGAAGAGGTTGAGTCTCGTCGAGTCCAACTTAGAAGTTGTCCAAGTTTGAGGTCACGGGATCTGGGGCTTGGCATGTTTGCCTTGTTCAATTGCTGGCGCAGTGGCAGTACTACTCCCCTTACTCAGGGGGCGAAGGGTGCCGAGGGTGTGCCCTCCTCATCCATGGAACGGTATTGTCGGATGCTGCTGCGTACTAACGAAAGCACGATTACGCAGCACTAATAGCTGGCACCGAGGAATCCATAGTACAGCCGTGTACTGCCATATCTACCTACCTCAGGTATTCTCTCTGAGCGTATGTCCACAGCGCATCCTGGGATACCGTCGCAGGTGTCCTCTGCTTGACGAGATCATCAAATTGCGGTATATCTGAGTGGAAGAAGACTGTTCTAGCATAATTAGACTTGGAGCAAGTCAGTACAAGCCAATGAACACTCTCAGTCCATTCAAAGCAAGTATCTTTTCGTCTTTTTGTCGTAGTCCATGATCCGTCTCTGTCGATGGCCCTGTGCAAGCTTCCATCTGCAGTATAACACAAGAGCATCTTTGAGCACAACAAATAGGCACCCTCCCACGACGCTTCGACCCCATTTAGTTCTGAGAAGTCCAGGTCGACCGTTCATCTGGTTCGATGGACTCAACCATGAAGATGGCAGAAGGTAGCCGAGAAGAGTGCCCATTCCTGCGGCCACTGCTGGGAAGGCTAATGCTCCAAGAACCATTTGGCCAATCGAGGATGTGCCTTCAACGACTTGGTCTCCTCTATCCCCGAAGATATGATGAACGTGACCGTTCTGCGGTTCCGCCTGTCCATCTTGTTGCTCTCCAGCTTCGGCCGGGGCGCCATCCATGGCTTCAGGTTCCGCATTAAGGTTGACCTCTAATTCCAACAGGACGCCTCCCTCCCCAATCTCCTCTGGGAAGTCCGGATTGCCGCCACCGTTTCCGACTTCATCGTCCTCTTGCCGCGCATGGCTAGGTTGTATCTCCTCCAACCACTTCCTGTTGAGGTCACAGAAAGCCTTGTGATAACACCAGTTGTATGCTGATCGTATGGTAGGTAAGCATGCAAAGACTGTAGAGGGTAAGGGTGGCCAAACAGTCAGGTCGATCTCGAAACCGTCGCTGAGCTGTGTGGCAAGGAGGACCAATGAGCCCGACGGCAGCACAAAGTCGGCATAGTTCGTGCGCGCAAAAATAAGGTTGATCGGAATGAGCGCGTACGCGAAATTTCGGAGTGGATGCTGGAGAGCGTCCGTGAATATACGTGTAGCATCTTCCTGGCCGAACACCAGATAAACCGAATAGAAGCCATGAACCCAAGCTCCGGTCCAGAAAGAGCCCAGAACAGACAAGCCGAGACCGGGAAATACTAACTTTCCCAACGCGCGGTCCAGCATCCGGTAGGAATCCACAACATAGCTCCGCGGTCTCGATATCTTGATCTCGGCTTTACATTGTGGACACAGAATCTTGCCCGACGCTTTTCGCTTGCTGTTCTTAGGATTCTCGAGATCCGCTACCCAGTCCAAAAGGCATGCTTCGTGGGCAGTGAGACTGCATTGGCAGGGCGAGCGCCAAACTGGAGGATCGTTCGGATCATCTTCCGTCGCATCACTCATACATATCCAGCATTTCTTGGAACCGAGTGTTGATGAACGAGATAGGACAGGAGGTCGCAGGTTCGACCCAGGGTCTGCGGCGTGGGGATCAGGAGGAGTTGTGGATGATGTCTCTGGAGCGACGGACGCAGAGTCTTCGGAATCCATGATTGTGGTCGACAGTGGTGAGGGTGTTGATGGGCGCAGCGTAAGAGGGGTTCGGTAGGCTACCCTGATAGAAGACGATGCCGTCTCCCCGGTGAGCGCAGTAGATCAGTCCCCGACTGGAGGTCTACCTCATGAACAGAGTCAACGTAGCAGCACCATATCAATGCGCCAGACAGATCAAATGTATTAGGTATTCACGTCCTGGAGGTGTTACGGAGACTTGAAGATAGGAGCGCCATGTTACAGGGATTGAAGCCGCCCTGCGCAGGCCACTCGTACTACTACTAGTAGTACGTGGTGACTCGCTATGACGTTTTCCCGCTTCCAACGGTTCAAGTTCAAATGTCCAATTGAAGTGGACATCAACGCCAAAATGTCTCTAATTCTCTTCCACAGCTACGTACTGTGGTACCACTTCCTCTACCACATAAGCTGAGAAAATTGAGGACATGTGTTCCCCTATTCACAAAGCACTGATTCGAACTAAAACACGAACACGTAACCTCCCTTCGCAAGGAGTCTAGACAGCTTGGATTCAGAAACAGCCTTTCAACCACTGACGCCGAAAGACGAAGGTCGAGATGAGTGATTTGGTGCCAAAGGTGGACAGCCTCGAACATGTCTACGCTGGGGCAGGAGAAGGCCATACCGTGCCTGGTAACGTCCAGAATCGTTTCAATAAAGTGGTCAGATCCTTCGAGAGCAGATACGGGCATAAGCCAGACTTTGTTTCAAGAAGTCCGGGTAGAGTCAACATAATTGGTGAGCACATCGACTATTCACTGTACAACGTGTTGCCTGCTGCAGTCTTGGTGGACGTACTCATGGCAGTCCGAGTCGTCAAAGATGCCAGCACTGAGGGTGTGCTGGTCAAAATTGCGAACATGAATTCTGAAAAATATGCACCAAAGGAGTTAACAATCCCAAGCTCTGGCACCGTTGAAATCGACAAGAAGCACCATTCTTGGGTCAACTACTTTTTGGCTGGCCTACAGGGATCCTTGGAGTATCTTCGCAAGAAGGATGGTAAGATATTCAGAGCGAATGGAATGGAAATCTTGGTAGATGGAAACGTTCCAGCTGGTGGCGGATTGTCAAGCAGTGCTGCCCTTGTCTGCGCCTCCGCTCTCGCCATTATGGCAGCCAACAACTACGATATCTCCAAGCAAGATTTACTGGACATCTGCATCGTATCAGAGCGCGCGGTCGGTGTCTTCTCTGGGGGTATGGACCAGGCTGCTTCCATATTCTCCAAGAGAGGATATCTTCTTTACTGTCACTTTTTCCCCACCTTCTCTGCAGAGCACGTCCCTGTACCGGCATCAGATCCGGAACTCACCTTCCTGATTGCGCAATCCTTTGTGACATCAGACAAGGCTGTGACGGCTCCGATCCACTATAACCTTAGGGTGGTGGAATGTACTTTGGCTACTGTGGTATTGGCCAAACTCCATGACATTGTTCTCGACCCAGACGACAGCTCTTTGGGTTTCTGTTTGCGGAATTTTCAGGAGGAAATTATGAAAAAGCAAGGTCGTCGGGATGAGCCTTTTGGTACTCAGCTGGATGCAATCATCAAGGCCATCAAAACGACACTGGAGAAAGAGAGCTACACCAGGAAGGACATAGCAGAGATATTAGGAATTTCTGTGGCAGAGGTGGAGAAGCAGTACTTGTCCAAATTCCCTGTTCGGGCGGAGTCTTTCAAGCTCAGGCAACGGGCGTTGCATGTTCTGGAAGAGGCTGGCCGCGTCGTCAAGTTTCGGGATACATTGACGACGTCCGCAAAATTGGACCAGGAGAAGCTTCTCTACCTCGGCGAGCTGATGAACAAGACACAAGACTCCTGCCGGGACATCTATGAATGCTCCTGTCCTGAAATCGACGAGATATGTTCGATCTCCAGGCGCGCGGGAGCATATGGTGCTCGACTCACCGGAGCCGGCTGGGGCGGTTGCACAGTCCACCTGGTGCCGCAGAACAAAGTCACGGCGGTGACTGATGCCCTCAAGAAGGAGTACTACTTCAAGAAATTTCCCAACATCAGCGAAGAGAAACTTGAAGAAGCCATGGTGCTCTCCAAACCCAGTCAAGGATCGTCTCTTATTGTCGGGTCCGCCCTGAACGTTTGAGGAATTGCAGCCCCTCAACCTCATTTGGAAAGTCCTATTAATCGATTATGCAGGTGGTTCAACCGTACGCTTGACAGAGATATGGAATGCCCAGAAGAAGCGTACATGTAACTATCTGCCGAAACTGATACGGCTTAGTCAGATGTAGCGGTGGAACCAAACATAGCTCTCACCGCATGTGAAGCCCTTGTTCATCTCACTTCACCCGAATCTCCTCATTTACAACCAAGCCATAGAGGTTTCTCAGCAACTCGTGTTCACGGCCCACAGCCCACAGCCCAGCAATGGCATTCGACACGAGGCGGCCTCCCTGCCGAATCAGACGATTTTCCAGACTATATGTTTTCAGACGCTTACAGCCCAGCATGCCGCCCAGCCGCCAGGGCGCATTTTTCTCCTCTCGTGCTTGCTGACGTCTCAACGGCGGAGAGCACAGAAGGTCGAATTTTGGCAAATTACTTGTTCCATCGTTCTAGCAGCTTATGGCAGACTGTAGTGTCAACCAGGGGTGCGAACTCGCTGCTATGCTGTTGAGGTTTGGAGCAGCCATGCGAGCTTCAGACTCTATATCACAAGCTCATGTTCCGCCGACCCTCGTCTTTTCGTTCTCCTTCTGCATCACTACTCTCACTCAGTTCCTAAGCAGTACGTTGAACTAGCTCATCATGCCTTCCAGAGTCTTTCGTTCTCCATACCCCCATATCCAACCGATTGATGTCGATTTGTTGACCTTCCTATTTTCAAATCCTAAAAAGACTCCTGACGACAAACCGCTCTACGTTGACGCCGTGACTGGGTTCTCTCGTACACGTGGAGATGTCCTTCGGAGAACAAAGTCCCTAGCTCACGGTCTGCGCGAGTTAGGGGTGGAGCCGGGAGATGTTGTTGCCTTCATAAGCCCAAACACCATCGATTATGCTATCACTTGCTATGCGGTGCTTGGCTGTGGTGCCACAGTGTCTCCAGTCAATGCGGCTTATACCCCTGGGGAACTGCAAGCACAACTCGAGACAAGCGGTGCGAGATACCTCATCGCACATTCTTCTTTGCTCGATACGGCCGAGAAGGCCGTCCAGTTCGACAGCTCCATTGAACTCATCCAGGCAGATGGTAACCGCAACCGGTATCAGAAACCGACCGCCGAGTTCCTTGCCGCAAACTGTCCGCCCAGTCCTCTTATTAGCATCGAACCCAACGAAGCCGATACCCGACTCAGCTTCATGTGCTTTTCATCCGGCACCACAGGCAGAGCCAAGGGCGTAATGACAACCCACCGGAACATGGTGTCCAACATCCAACAATGGCTGATCCAATTACCTGATGAGACAACAGGACGATCAACGACAGTGACATTCTTGCCCTTCAGTCACATCTATGGACTGACCTCATATGTCTGTATTAGCATGCTGGTTGGCAACATCACTGTTGTTTTGCCTCGTTTTGAGCCTGAACTGTATCTCAACACCATCCAGACATATCGGCCCGAGTCCGTTAGCGTCGTGCCGCCCATCATGTTATTGCTTGCCAAACATCCACTTGTGGCGAAGTACGATCTCAGCAGTCTCAAAAGAATCGTGTCTGCGGCCGCTCCCTTGAGCCCGGAACTTCGCGAAGCTGTTGAATCAAGGCTCCAAAAGCTCTATGGGACGAATGTTCTTGGCCTACAGGCTTGGGGCATGACTGAAACCAGTCCTCTAGCATCCGCTGTTCCTCCCACTCGGCGGGATAAGAGACACACAGTCGGAAACGTGACCCCCAGCATGGAGTTCAGAGTAGTAGATCCAGAAACAAGGCAGGACGTCGACGTGGAGGCAGACGGCTCTACGAAACCTGGTGAGCTCTGGTGCCGCGGACCGAACGTTATGAAAGGATATCATCGCAATGAGGAGGCAACGAAGAGCAGCCTTGTGCCAGATGAGGAGGGCAATATATGGCTTCGCACCGGGGACATCGGCACCATCGACAAAGACGGCTTCATTACACTCGTTGATCGCATGAAAGAGATGATCAAGTACAAAGGGTTTCAGGTAATTCCCTCCGAATTGGAGGGCAAACTGTTAGAACACCCCGAGGTGGAAGATGCTTGCGTGGTCGGCCACTGGGTCGAAGAGCAAGCCACTGAACTGCCAGTGGGTTTCATCATCGTCACGAAGGAAACAAGAGCTAAGGGTGAAAAAGCCGTGGTGGAAGGCATCCATGGCTGGCTGGACAGCAGGATCGCCAACCACAAGAGACTTAGAGGAGGTCTCTATATCGTTGATAGCATCCCCAAAAGCCCCAGCGGAAAGATCCTGAGGAGGGAACTGAAAGAGACCTTGAAGTCGCATAGTCTTGGGGGCGGCTCGAAGTTGTAAGTGGGCGAACAACATTGGTGGTTGGTCGTACAATACAAGTTTATGCGTTGGCGCAAAGGCTCCCATACGATCAAGGAGGCATCTTTGGTTGACCACACAGGGAGTCAGTCTCATCTCGCAATACAAGGTTTAACTCTGGCAGTACAAAAGTCGGCCGAAGATGCTTTCAAAGTGTTCTACAATTGATTGCCAGTCGTGTCGATGCTGTATTTTCTTGGTACCACTGCACTACCTACTACGGTAGGTAGGTACCAGGTAAGTAGTAAGTCGCCACGTGACTCATTCTCGATCACGTGTTGAGGCTTGGAATTCAAGTTGTAAAATTCGAGCACGATTTCGGGTCTCGGGAAAGAGACACGAACATCATGAAAACATCATCAGCCTGAGCCTTATCAGACTTCTGAGCCGACGGAACTGACCCGGGACCCTAGATCGACCCGTCGGTAACTCAAGGCTGTCACGGCCACAGCGATCGAAGGGCGTTATAGCACAAGTCGTCGTGGGGACAACACCCTTTATAGAGTTTCTTGATTGGCCAACTCGGGATTCGGCAACGGTCATGTCGCTGCCGACCCATCGAGAGAACACGTTCTAGCGACCAGGAGGTGCCCAACGTCGGTCCTCAAATGCTGATCCGGTACCTTGATTGGACAGATTGGCGGGTGTCGGTGGCAGAGATACGCAGACCACTTGAACTTCTAGAGCCGGCCCTGATATCAACCTGAAAAGAGGCAGAGGGAACGCTTGACCCGACACGCTTACTGTATAGGGGAATTATCTCAAATTGACGGTGACGGTAAGTTGCGATGTGTCTGCAAGAATATCGGCCAGAGGTTTGAGTCATTTTCCTATTGATATCTATACCTTCCTTGCACGCTCGTTGTCCAGCCAGGGAGTATTCTTACCTAGATACTTCTCCTATGCGAACGGTGGTTCCCGAGAGAAAAATTGTTTTGTTTTACTTCACGTTCGTTCGCGATCTGCATCTAAATCTAGTCGTTCTTTGAGAGAAATGCTGGAATCTGTCCGCCACTATAACGAACTAGGATCCGACAATGGCGGGCGAACTCCATCTCGACAATCTCGAAGATGACCATGTCAGACCACACATCGTCGCGGTACGATCTGACCAGAATAAGGGTGTCCAACTGGACCTCGAGAGAACTCCTACGGCGGCGATGAAGGAGCGTACAAGCGAGAAACAGGATCTCTCACGTATACAGTCGACCTTCTCGCAGCATGACATTCAGGGCATCCCTAGTCACACCAGCTCCTACCAGGAAATCGACGCCGCTCAATATGAACGTTTCAGCGATCGACGGAAAGTCGTCATCTCATGTGTGTTGGCACTATGTGGCTTCCTGGCTCCCATCTCCTCAACCGCCATCCTCGCCGCCATCCCTGAAGTAGCAGCCACATACAACACCACCGGCACCATCATCAACTTGTCGAACGCCCTTTATCTCGTCTTCATGGGCCTATCGCCGTGTCTGTGGGGTCCGTTGTCCACCATCTACGGGCGGCGGTGGATATGCATCGTCACTGCAGCATTGTTCTTTGCGTTCAGCATCGGCACAGCTCTCGCTCCGAATCTTGCCTCCTATTTCATCTTTCGCATGCTCACCGCATACCAAGGCACTTCGTTCCTCATTGTCGGAACCTCATGTCTGGGCGACATCTACACGCCCACCGCCCGCGCTACCGCTCTTGGCTGGTTTCTGTCCGGAACTCTGGTAGGACCGGCGTTCGGCCCATTTATAGGCGGCATCATTGTCACGTTCCGCTCCTGGCGAGATATTTTTTGGCTGCAGTCAGGACTGGGCGGTCTGGCGACGATACTGGTGATCCTACTCCTACCAGAAACGATTCCGGAGAAGAAAATCGATGAACTCCGTGAGTACTCTACTAAAGAGCGGACACTTCGGATCCTTCATTGGGTCTCGCCTCTCCGAGTCGCGTCGCTTCTATTCTCCTATCCGAACCTCATTCTGGCTGGCTTGGCATCCAGCTCTTTGGTCTGGAACATGTATTCCCTCCTCACGCCTATCCGATATGTGCTCAACCCACGCTTTCATCTTACATCACCCATCCAATCGGGTCTCTTTTACATCGCTCCCGGATGCGGATATCTGCTCGGAACGTTCTTCGGCGGCCGCTGGGCCGACCATATCGTCAAGAAGTGGATGCGGAAGAAGGGTCGTCGAGTGCCCGAGGATAGGTTACGATCATGCTATGCATTTATCGGCGGCGCCATTCCAGCTTGCATGCTGATATACGGATGGTCGGTGGAGAAAAAAGTTGGTGGCATCCCTTTGCCCGTCATCGCCATGTTCATCCAAGGCGTCTCACAGCTTTTCTGCTTCCCGAGTCTGAACACTTACTGCCTGGATGTGATGCAGGCTAAAGGCCGGTCCGCCGAAGTCGTGGCGGGCAACTACATGATCCGCTATTTGTTCGCTGCCGCAGGAAGCGCAGTCTGTCTTCCAGCCATTGAATCCATTGGCGTCGGTTGGTTTTGTGTTATTTCTGCAGGCTTTCTGATCGTCTCCGCGGTGGCTGTATGGGCTACGACCGTGTGGGGCGAGGGATGGAGACATGCTGTTGACAGCCGCAAGAGAGAGAAACGCAAGGCGAAAGCTAGTGAGGAAGAAAAGAAGAATGGTGGAAAAGAAGGCGTTTGAGCTATGTCCGTTGCTGTGGGGAAGTTGTTTGCCCCTAACGAGCTCCAGGGCGAGAGCCAGGATCCGTCTCCTGTTGACTATCCCAGTCTCCGTCCATGCATGGTCGTTGCTACAGAACCTGCGAGACGCTGGTCCCCGGGGATTTCTCGGCCTCCAACCAGGTCATTCTCGGGGATGTTGGCTGGATGTTCTGGCATCAGCATTTAATGGGCGAAGACAGTCCACATGTAATAACCATGCAGAAGATTTGATGCCATAACCAAGAGTTCTTCAAAGAGGTTGGGCAGAATATAGAATAGGAGGGAAGAAGAGCAGTGAAGTGAACACCCTGACATTGGCTACTGCCACGCTCCCTGTGCCCCAACGATCATATCTGATATAAGCACGCAACAGACCGAATGCTTCAGACCCCCGTCCTTATTCGCGCCGTCCCCCTTCTCGGAGCTTGATGCAAGGCTGGCGCTTCAGGGGTAAAGTAGATGATCCTACATTGGCTTCACTGATTAGCCAATGATAATCCTATCAGTCCAGATGTCTGCATCAGCGGAGGTAGCATTTAAGTTGGTGCTATTCATTATTCTAACTTTGTTCACTTCAAGTTTGCTAGAAGACCTCGCTCGCATTGATTCGCTACAGAGCACTTGCGGCGCAATCACGTGCTGGGAGGGAGGTTTGACGTGAGAGGCTCGAACGAAATCGCATCGAGTAATAAAGAAGAGGGGCAGAAGTTAATCCTTGTCTTGACGCTTAGGATTCGTACATCGGCGGCCTCCGCGTTGGGCCCGCCGACAAATAAAGAACTACTTGTACCTTGATGGTTGCCGTACCGCCTATAAGGACACACCAGTGCAGAGGAAGGAAAATACTTTCGGGAAACCTTGAGGAGATATCTGTTGACGAGTAATTCGAGTTGCACTCCCCTTGAGGAAACACTAACCACACCCTGCTCGCTTCCCGACGGGAGCCATCTGTTCTACCTACACTCGCCTGGACTGACTTCAATCACAATGGAGGTACACGTCCAGCCACGGATACTTTCTGAGGCGGTGGAGAAGATTATTCCAACCAGCACCACGACCGATTCCAACGTAACGGTCACACCCGTGCCTGCTGCCCTGATCGATACGACATTCTCGTCCTCGACGGTGCTGACGACCACGGTTCTCGGGGCGTCAATTGTGTCATGCTCAGACGAATACTTTGCCGCGGCCTCGAACCTGCTCACGCCCACTCCACCGATCCGCAAACCGGGTTATTTCGTGCACACGGGTGCATGGTATGACGGGTGGGAGACAAGAAGACATAACCCCAAGGAATTCGACTGGGTCGTGATCAAGCTGGGTGCGGTGGGGCGGATTGAAGCGATCGAAGTCGACACGGCATATTTCAATGGCAACGAGGCTCCCTTTGCAGGGCTGGACGGATGTTATCTCACCGCCGAACAAGAGCAGAACAGCGGCGTCGACAAGGAAGACTTCCAAGGCTGGAACGAGGTGCTGCCACCGTCGAAATGCGGGCCCAGTCAACGGCAGGCATGGCAAGTGTCTGGGCCTGGAATCGCGGGCAAAGAATTCACGCATCTAAGGTTGAAGCAATATCCGGACGGTGGAATCGCCAGGTTGAGAGTATACGGCGAGGTCGCGCCCCCACCGCTCCCTGCCGGTGCAGCTGCTGCGGACGAGAGACCACTGGAAGACCTGGCGTACGCACTCAATGGCGGTGTGGCGGTCGAGTGCTCCGACCAGCATTTTGGCGGCAAGGCTTACCTGCTTCTACCTGGGCGAGGGAAGGACATGGGCGACGGATGGGAGACTTCGCGGAGTCGGGCCAAGGGTCACACCGACTGGGTGATTGTTAGGTTGGGGCTGAAGGGGCGAAAGATTGAAAAGGTCGTCGTCGACACCAAGGACTTCCGCGGTAATTTCCCAAAGGCCGTCATGGTGGAAGGCTGGTCGACCGAGTCTGCGAAGGCTGCGCTGGGCACGGAGTCGGATCCCAAGGCTGGCGATGCTGGGTGGGTGCCCTTGATCCGGGGAGAACAGCCTTGCAAGGCCGACACGGAACATGTCTTTGAAGAGCAGGATCTGGTCGCCTCTGAGCCTCCGGTGGGTCACGTTTGGACACATGTTAAGATGTCGATTATTCCGGACGGGGGCGTGAAGCGGATAAGGATATTTGGAAGAAGGGCATGATATGCTTATACTATGCTAGACCTACTAGTGGTGCCCACATACTATTTGACGGCTCCTTCGACGAGGAGTAGTAGGATATAAAAAAGTGAAGCAATTGATACCTAAGAATCGGTATGTCCACATTCAGCCGGACAGTTCCGCTGCTCCGGGTATGGTTGCTTGCAATGAATGAATCGATCTACAGACAGCGACAGTACGTACCTGTTCACGATAAAATGTTGGCCGACATGTAGGAGATAGACCACGGTTGGCCTGCGAAGCTGCGCTGACAGCAGATGTGCACTCCTCCTGGTTCTTCTAGGTATGTAAGTCTGCTTTAATTACACTGCTGCAGCGCCTAGAAACGAGTCGTTTAGGCCTCATCAGCCGGTGGAGGCAGGCCTCGATCTGACTGGCGTCTGACTTCAGGGATACCGCTGTCAGCGCGCAGGGCCAAGAGCGAAATCGGCCGAAGGTTGCTCTAGAACCTCGTCAAAAGTCGAGGTGGCGTTGATTCTCCGCAAAACAGCTTTGGGCCCGTGGTGGCTCGTGGCCAGTCGCCTGCTAGAGAAAAAATTCCCTGGCCAATTTTGACTCCGAATCCGCCGTCGGAGATGGCAGACAGACGCAGAGAAGGAGAGAGAGAGAGTGTGTGTGTGTGAGTGCGTGCGTGTAAGAGGGAAGAGGCGCAAGAAGAGAGCGAGAGATTATTTTATTACTATTGTACCGTGTAATCGATCAAATATGCGCACACTTACTACACGCCACACGCCTACTACGTACTGCCCAATGCCCACTGCCGGCGCAGAGCACCGCCAAAGTCAGCACCACTGTCACCCGCCCGCGCGAATCGGGCACTGACTCATAAATCAATCTCACCCAATCCTCGGTTTTCTTATTACTTCTTCCTTCCGTCGAGACTACACCTACTGTCGTTGTCCTTGAATCAGACAACATGGCAACGAAAATAATGCCCATACGGACGGGCTCCAGTGCCATCCGCTCATTATCCAGACGAAGACCCTCCTGTTCCCATTCATTTTCCACCACCGCACCAGCGGGAGCAGTGTCGCCATACCGAAAATCCCAGAAATCCACGACTGAACAGTCACGAAGACCTGCAACGACTGCTGCAGCTCAAGCACAGTAGGCCAATATGCAGATAATAACATTATTCTCATAACATACTAACTGGGCGCCTCTCAGAACTACCCGATCAATTCCCAGTCCCGCCTTCAACAACGATTTCCGCCGACATGAACCCTCACCCTTGGTCAACAGGCAAATGCCTGAGCTCGATGACTCCTTCGTGGGTCTCAGTGGAGGAGAGATCTTCCACGAGATGATGCTGCGGCAGGGTGTCAAACACATCTTTGGCTACCCTGGCGGTGCCATTCTTCCCGTGTTCGATGCCATCTACAACTCAAAACATTTCGATTTCATTCTTCCCAAACATGAACAAGGGGCAGGACATATGGCCGAGGGCTACGCAAGAGCCTCGGGCAAGCCTGGGGTGGTTCTGGTAACCTCAGGTCCTGGCGCAACAAATGTCATCACCCCCATGCAGGACGCCATGTCCGACGGCACGCCCATGGTTGTTTTCTGCGGCCAAGTACCCACAACAGCTATCGGCACCGACGCCTTCCAAGAAGCCGATATTGTTGGAATTTCAAGAGCATGCACCAAGTGGAACGTCATGGTCAAGAGCGTGGCGGAACTGCCCAAGAGAATCAACGAGGCTTTCGAGATTGCGACATCAGGACGACCAGGTCCCGTCCTTGTTGACTTGCCTAAAGATGTCACGGCGGGAATCCTCCGGAGACCAATTCCTATGCAATCCACTCTTCCCTCACATCCTTCTGCCGCCACCCTGGCCGCGAGAGAACTGTCGAGGAGACAGCTGGAGGGCACTATTTCGCGCGTAGCCGAGCTCGTCAACGTGGCCAAGAAACCCGTCATCTATGCGGGTCAGGGTATCTTGGGAACTCCTGAAGGGCCCCGGCTGTTGAAGGAGTTGTCCGACAAGGCTTGTATTCCAGTGACCACCACTCTGCAAGGCCTTGGTGGATTTGACGAACTGGACCCTAAAGCTCTACATATGCTCGGCATGCACGGATCGGCATATGCCAACATGGCCATGCAGGAGGCAGATCTCATTATTGCCTTGGGCGCGCGATTTGACGACCGGGTGACTCTCAACATTGCCAAATTTGCACCACAAGCAAAGAAGGCGGCAGCCGAGAAGCGCGGAGGCATTGTACATTTCGAAATCATGCCCAAGAACATCAACAAGGTTGTACAGGCTACCGAGGCCGTCGAAGGTGAGGTGGCGGCCAACCTACAACAGCTTATCCCGAAAGTCAATGCTGTCAAGGAGCGACCGGAATGGTTTGCACAGATCAATGACTGGAAGGAGAGGTTCCCTCTGAGCAGTTTTGAAAGGGGAACCATGGATGGATTGATCAAGCCACAAGAAGTGATTGAGAAGCTGTCCGAGATGACATCCCACATGAAAGAGAAGACCATCATCGCTACGGGCGTGGGCCAGCATCAAATGTGGGCTGCTCAGCATTTCCGTTGGCGGCACCCCCGAACTATGATCACCTCCGGTGGTTTGGGAACTATGGGCTACGGTCTCCCAGCGGCCATTGGCGCCAAGGTGGCTCAGCCGGACGCTCTTGTCATCGACATTGATGGCGACGCTTCGTTTAACATGACCTTGACGGAATTGAGTTCCGCCAACCAGTTCCAGATCGGCGTTAAGGTGATCATTTTGAACAACGATGAACAGGGTATGGTCACCCAATGGCAGAGCTTGTTCTACGAGGATCGATTCGCCCATACCCACCAAAAGAACCCCGATTTTGTCAAACTCGCCGAGGCCATGGGTGTTCAGGCAAGGAGATGTGTCAAACCCGCCGACGTGGAGGACAGTTTGGAGTGGTTGATCAGTGGCAGCGGTGAAGGTCCGGCGCTTTTGGAAATCGTTATTGATAAAAAAGTCCCGGTACTGCCCATGGTGCCAGCTGGCAAGGGATTGCATGAATTTTTGGTGTACGATGAAGGTATGTTCGAGACGTCCGTCCGAGCTTTGGATATGTGCTAACTAGCTCAACCACAGCCAAAGAAAAGGAGCGGAGGGCTGTTATGAAGCAAAGAACAGGTCGTTGAGCCTCTCTCTGGGGAGAATTCAATTCACACCAACACCGAGCGATTTGTACAGGCGATGGCCGTATCCACGATACCATCTGACAACAGTATGGGCCACGAGATGATTGAAGCCGACTCGATACTGCGGCCTGGAGACCTTACTTGGTCGCGGAAGATTCTGTTTTAAAAAGTTACGTAGCGATGATGCTTTCAAAAGTTATCTAAGGCATCGGAGAGAGCTCTGAAGCATGCTGTTGCGTGGTTGGCGTTGAGTCGTTGGGTGATGTGTCCACCGTTGATGCGAAGGGCGTTATGACCGTATTATCTTTGTCCAACACGGTCAGCGATAGTGTCAACGTCCTACTAACACACAGCTGGTCGGGCGCGCTACCCAGCACTGAAACCATTAATTAAAAAGGGAAACGATCTGGCGAAGCGGCTCAAAAGTCCAATATTTCGTTTACAAACCTCCCAAGGGACTCGTCACAATGATCTCGAATGAAGAATAATGCAGCGTCCTAAACCTTCCGTCCGCTGACGGCAACTGCTTGCAAAGCCTATTCTATAGTATCTCTTGAGAAGTGAGCCTATCGACTTACCCCTACTCGTAATTATGATCTTCAGCCTTGCCAAGACAAGGCTGAAAGCGCCCGCTTCAAACAGGGGTGACTGGGCCGATTGCCGTAGCAACTGACGCGTTTCCCGAAAGAGAAACATGTCCATGCCAAGTCATCGAAAGGACAGTGACTACCTATGTAGGTACGTACGATTGAACATGAAATTCATGGTGCAATACAACGCGTCGACTTCATTTGAGACCTACAGATACGCTCCTGAACACGGTCGTCGGCCAATTCAGCTTCAACATGGACAATTCATCGAAACCGTCGCCGCAGACCTCGCTCTTCCAGGTGTACCTCCGCCTGCGGCCACCTATCCAGCCTCCGATCCCGAAGCAGAAAGAGGTGCCAGAACCATGGCTTATCGTCGAGCCTCCAAGTCCAACAACGGCCGAGGATGAAAATACGACCAAGACTTTCCCTAAACATGTCACACTACAACCGCCGAACGATTCACGAAAACGAGCGATCGAGAGGTTTGGGTTCACCAAGATCTTCCAAGAGGAGGCGACCCAGCTGGACGTCTTTCGGGAGACGGGTACGGCCGATGCGATACAAAGTGTTCTACAGACCGGTAGAGATGGTCTAGTGGCAACTCTGGGGGTCACGGGGAGCGGAAAGGTAATCAATTGCATTGGACACCCTCGCTTCAGCTGTCTTGGGCATCTGGGCAGGACGTCTCAAATGTGAATAAACAGGGGAGATGCTGACCTGTATCAGAGCCACACTATCCTTGGATCCAATTCTCAACGAGGACTGACTCAGATGACGCTGGATGTGCTGTTCAGATCAATAGGGGAGAAGATCCGACGACCTCATCACCCGGATTTACCAACAGATACCGAACTTCTTTCATCTCTTCAGGCTTCAGATGCCTCGGAAGCTCAGGTCCTGTCGGCAACGACGTTTCTAGACTCAAGCTACAGTGATGGTGACCGAGCCAGACTGTCCAGAGCTCAAACACCAATGTCAAGAGCGCAGACTCCGATGATGGTAGGCAAACAAACCCTTGAACTTCCCGGTTCATTCCCCCATTCTCCAGACTTCCAACCCTGCATAGCCCTACCATCGTTACCCTCAAGATTTGGCCTGGATCGTTCTGCAGTTACACCGCCTTCCATACGGATGATACCGAATACCCCTGAAATAGAACCTTCGTCCGAGAAGGAGCCATGGCGACCTCCATCCAAAGTTCCATTCCTTACCCGCTTGAAGAGTCTGCGCAAGTCACCTGCTAAACCCAGTGTTGTGAAGGATACCGCATCGCATTACACTCGAAGACCTCCGCTACCACGCCCGAGCACCTTCCCACAATCTCCGGACGTGGCATCATTCTCCATGGATAGCGCCGCACACTCCGAGTATGCGGTCCTCCTTTCCATGTACGAAGTCTACAATGACCGCATTTTCGACCTGCTGTCCAATCCCACATCACCCAATGCAGCTCCAATGGCAACCAGACAAGGAGCCGCACTGCAAAAGGGATTGCTTCGGCGACCATTACTTTTCAAGAATACAGAGATGTCATCCGACCGTAAAGTCGTTGCCGGCCTCCGCAAGATCGTATGCGGAAGTTACGACGAAGCCATGCTGGTCCTCGAGACTGGCTTGACCGAGAGACGAGTTGCAGGAACCGGCAGCAACAGTGTTAGTTCGAGAAGTCACGGCTTTTTCTGCATCGAAGTCAAGAAGAGACCTCAGATGCAAGGGTATGGCGCGCCCGTGATGCCCACCTGGACCGGAGGTACCATGTCGATTGTCGATCTGGCCGGGTCTGAACGTGCCAGGAATGCCAAAACCACTGGATCAACGCTCGCCGAGGCTGGAAAGATCAACGAAAGTCTGATGTATCTCGGCCAATGTCTGCAGGTCCAGAGTGATTCTCAACAAGAAGGGAGCAAACCCATCGTGCCGTTCCGACAATGTAAGCTCACGGAGCTTCTGTTTTCGAATTCTTTCCCTTCGTCCAATCATGCCACAAATTGCAGACCGCCGCAAAAGGCCATTATGATTGTGACGGCAGATCCAGCAGGAGATTTCAATGCCACGAGTCAGATCCTGAGATATTCGGCGTTGGCTCGAGAAGTGACGGTCCCGAGGGTGCCCAGCGTGACCAGTGCAATCCTCGGCGGCGTAACAAAAGGGAAGCCTGGGCAGAATGGACGCCACACTCCACATGACATGCACAACAACTATTTCAGCGCTCAAGAATTGGAACAAGCCACTAACGAAGCGGTACGGCTGGCGGAAGAATGTAATTTGTTGTCTGTCCGTCTCGCAGAAGAAGAAATCAAGAGGACGGAGGCTGAGCTGCAACTGCAAGCAGCCGAAGAGAGGCTAGGCGTCATGGAACAAGAAGTGCGAGAAGAATGTTGGAGCGAGATGGAAGAGCGGATGGAAGAAGAAAAAGAGAGATGGAGGTTGGCTTGGGAGCAGGAGAAGGTTCGCGGGGAAGAATTCATCGACGGCAAGCTCGAGATCCTGGAGAAGACAACCAAAATCAGTATTCACGAAGACATATCGAGTGAGACCCGAGTGGACGAGCTCGAGCGGGAGAATGAAACCCTTCGCGCCAAGTTACGTGCATTGGAGCAGGAAATGCAGACCAGAAGTCCCACCAAAAAGGCTCGAGGGGGTGCGGCAGCAGTAACGAAGGCCCCTGTCAAAGGAGGACTGGTCTTGCAAGAGACTTCAAACAGCAACGTCGCAACGAATCCGTTTCTGGCTTCTCTGAGACTGCGCGACAGCGAGGCGACCATCAAGGGGAGGGCCAGCGAGGATGATCTTCAAGTGTTGGATGTTTCTCCGCGAAAACTGTCGTTGAGGAGTTCGAGTGTGACGCGGGCCATGGTGCAGGAGGATCAGCCGCAGCAGCAGCCAGCGCCGACGACTGTCAAGAAGCAGCGCAAGTTGACGACGAGGAAGTGGGATCTGGGAGATCCGGATGACCTGTTTTGAGTGTCTCCTGTCAATCGTCTGGGGAGTTTGGAGTAGTAGGTGTGATGAAGAGTATTAGCTGTGTCCAGGACTGTCGTTGTGATACCAGCTGCGTTTACATAGTTGGGCTCTGGTAGGGACTGGGACTGGGACTGGGACTGGGTCAGGGACATAGTAGGAGAATTGATCCATGATCGGAACCAACTACTAGTAATAGTAATACCTAACGGCATGGGGTTTAGTGTCCCCACTTGTCTCCGAGCCTTTTCTAACCCCGAGTCGCGGTCTTAGGGGCCCTCAATCCTCAATCCTTGATCCTCGATACTCTTCTCGGATCAAGCCTCGCACGTTATTCATCACAGCGTCTATGAGCCCAGAACTATGTGTGAAGAGGGATTAAGCGTACGCTGAGTCAGAATGGCGCTCTCATCCTGGACGGAGATCCAGTCGTACAAATAAACCCCGAATCCACCAAGCGTACCGGCTTTACCGGAGCAGATAATTTCCTTTTACGGCATCGCTTGTCCATGGACATAGCATATCCGAGCCTTACTAAGGCACATGGAGCAACAACAGACCCGGATATTTTCTCGACGATGGTGGTCAGTTTGCACGCGACGCAATCGTCCGTACGTATACGCTTTGGACGCAGTTTTTCGGAGCAACGGTTCGAAGGTGCACAATGCTCTTTTCGAGGTATATAAGAATCGTGTGATCAGGTAGGATGTCGCACTCTCTTTTCTTGGGTTCCCAGGACGACAATCCATCACTTTCACAGAAGTAAACAGCCCATACCTGTCATCACCCATCACTACAACCAAACTCCTCCCTCAGCAGGCCCTACCGGAACTTTCCCACAAGCCTCTATATCCCTATATATGCCCCTGTTCCGCAAGAAAACCGTGCCGCTACTACCAAAGAAGCAAACAAGCAACCAGCAAGTTTCCGCCTCCGCCCCCGCCTCCGCATCTATCACCCCATCCACTTCCACCATGTCGACAGGCTCCCTTCTGGGCAAAATCGCCGTCATCACCGGCGGGTCGAAAGGCATCGGCGCGGCGACGGCCCAAGCGCTGGTGGCGCTCGGCGCGAAGGTGGTGATCAACTACAGCCGCGACGGGTCTGCGGCTGAGCACCTGGTGCAGAAGGTGTTGGGCGCGGACAACGCACACGCAGTGCAAGCGGACGCCGGGAGCATCCAGGGGATCGAGAGCCTGGTGGCGGCGACGGTGGCCAAGTACGGCAAGATCGACATATTGATTCCCAACGCGGGAATCCTGCCGATGCGCGACGTCGAGAACACCACCGAGGCCGACTTCGACCAGGCCTTCAACCTGAACGTCAAGGGGCCATTTTTCCTGGTCCAGAAGGCCCTGCCGCACATGGCGCGCGGGAGCACTGTCGTGCTGATCTCCACCACGCAGAACCACGCCTCTACGGTCAACGGCCCGTACACGCTGTACTGTGCCACCAAGGGCGCCGTCGAGCAGCTCGTCCGCACCATGTCCAAGGATCTGCTGGCCAAGAAGGGAATCTCCGTCAACGCCGTCGCCCCCGGCCCCACCGGTACCGAGCTATTCTACCAGGGCAAGAGTGAGCAGCTGTTGAAGATGATCGCGAGCTTCAACCCGAACAATCGCATCGGTACGCCCGAGGAGGTTGCCGCAGCCATTGCTTTCCTTTCTGGGGACGGCGCCAAGTGGATCAGTGGCCAGACCATTCGGGTCAATGGAGGTCAGGCATAAATTACATTAGATACATATGGGTCTGTATTTGTATGTATGTATGTATGTATGTATGTATGTATGTATGTATGTATGTATGTATGTATGTATGTATGTATGTATGTATGTATGTATGTATGTATGTATGAATGTATGTATGTATGAATGTATGTATGTATGTCTGTCTGTGACGATCTCGGCTGGGATGGACAAGCTTGAGGTGAGAGAATGTCATCAACGTTACTCAAGTTCGGTATGAACCTGGCCGCTGGGTTAGAGTGCCAACGGCTGGAGGAAGTCTACTTTCTCGGGCTTTTTCTGTAGGTAGACATGACATCGGTTCAATGAATGTTACATCTCAATATCATCTGCTACTCATAAAAGCACCAGCGAATACCCATGACTCGGTCTGCTGGCACCAGTGACCATGGACGATGCCATGACTACAAACTCGGGTAAATGCTGCAATAACATAACCACATGCGTTGAGAGCGACCACCCATAGCAGAAACGACGACAGTGAAAGAGTGTCTGAGTGATCATGGTCTAAGGCAGGACACAGAGGCTACAGTCTTCCTTCCGTCTGCATCGTATCCCCGCTGCATACCAATAGGTAAGACCTCCGTGGCAATGCTCACTACTCTCCGAGCTTCTCCCACGCCCGTATGCTCCAACCCCCCCCCCCCCCCCTGTTCTGCCATTTTCCTCTTCTCTGATTTCTCCCGAAAATCGCATTCTGCAATACCATAACGTGCCCAGGACGGCTGGTACTTGCAGGGGTATTTGAACCCTTCAATCATGGTATAGTTCGGCGCCGGCGGCTCCAACCTGTAGGAAGGATGTTGCAAAACAGAAAGAATCAACCAACATCACACAACCTTGGAACAATGTAACATAGACAGGGACTATCTAATGCGCAACAAGATCACAAGTCAGAATCATGCAAGTAACTCAACTTTGCAAAAAGTTCCACCAACCACGCAACGGAAAGCAGGCAAAACAATCAAAGTCAACCCTTAAAAGACTCGTTACTTCTTCAGTCGCATAAAAGCAGTTCAAATGTCGACAGTACAGCCGGTAGTCACGGTCCCTGTCACGACTCTCAACGCTTGGTGTTCTGTTTGCTACCTTTGGTCAGACCTTCGCGGATCTTCTTCTGCTGGTCTTCTTTCTGGGCTTGGAACTGCTTCAGGCCTCGTTCCTGCCTTTCCCTCCGTTCGGCTTCTCTTCTGGGATCCTGGCCTGCAGGGATGGTGCAGTAGGGATAGGCCTGACCAACAGCAGAGCCGGGCTCGATATCAGCGCGGAGAATGGCATCCCAATCTCCTCCACTTCCGCCTCCTTCACCAGTGGCTCGGGACAACCTGTCGACGATGTAGAAGCTTTCTTGAAATGTCTGTAGCCCATCGTCGTAGTACCAGCGAAGAGAAATGGTTGAGGTCGATGTGTAGGTTGTTCCGCTATGGTCAGTCAGGACGGTGGGGGATTTCGATTGGATCGGTCCGTGGGTGGCGAGAGCTTTCGCTCTTGATATCAGGCTCTTCTTCAAAGCGTTGTCCGAAAGGGTATTGGCGAGTCTGACGGTGTGTTCTTGGCCTTCGGCGATGACGAAGATGCAGACTCTCGTGTTGCTAGCCTTGTAGAATCGGTCAGCATCCATTTCAGCTCATGTCCAATCCGGGGAATCGCAAGAAAGAGGACGGTTCAAAGGGCCAAGGGTAAGGGACGGCACGGCGAGGATACAAACAGGGGCGTACCATTGGAGCGATGGAAGGTGATCGACGAAACAGTTCTGGATGACGGCTCTGCCACGAAAGATATGAGGACTCGAGATGACTGTCTTGCATATGGGCATTGGAAGGCGGGTGGCTGCGCCCCGTTGCCATCCCCTTGACCACAGGGCCACGGTTAGAGGGTAAACAACAAACAACAATCGGCCAACGTAAAATCTGTGTACTCGGACAAACTTGTGCCCAAGCCCGGATTGCAATGGCAAATGCGTTGGCAGGAGGGTATTGGAGGAACTTAGCCTTTCATATATCCGCAAACAGGAGCTGCTGAGATAGCCATGCCTCAACAGTACATCCTTGTCAAGCGAGACCTCAGTTCATCACACCTGCTGCTTTCCGGTCACAGGATCATCAAGAGTAACCACTCCACGTTGAAATTTGTCACGAAGGGACCGGAGATCGAGGCAAACCCGGCACGATTGACAGGTTGAACAAGAAACTTTTGGTTGATACAAAAGAGAGCAGTCTATCCTCGCCAACGGTAGTTGCGGCTCAACTGGTCCAAAGGATCCTTTTCCATCTCGGCGGTGCTATGGACCGTGAGGCATGCTTTTGGTTGCTTAAAATGTCTATCCCAACCCGCCGTGTAACCTTGCGTCCAAACAGGTGTCTCTTCCTTGCAGATGGCCCTTCCAAGAAATGCCAGGCCGGTCCAGATCCAGATCGCGCTGGCCTTTCCGGTCACACGTCTCCGCATCAGCAGGCCTTCTGTGTCAATGACTTTCTCGTTCGCGTTGGCAATCCTGTGTCCCGCTTTTGGTCGTACATTTTGGAAATTCCAGTTTTCCCATAAAATAGCCTGCCTGCGCCGGATGCCATAGGGTTGACCTTCTATCCATTGGAAGGGAGAGCCGATCGATACACCAGGATCGATTTCCACGCAATCGTTTGCTCCTCGGGCACATGCCTTCAGTCCGCCGGACTGCATCGCGCAAGAGTCGCCCTTTGTCGATTCATCTCAACCAAGGCTATAAATTCGGTCCAGTTCTCATCGATCCATTGTCGGCCGATAATGCAATCGAACATGGCCTCTTCGCCAGCAGCCAGAACGTTGAAGGGAGCACGATGCAATAGCAAGGAACAACTGGAGGTGGAAAGCGGGCTACGAAAGTGCCACTGAAGAGGCAGTGTGCCGTTGAACGTTGCGGATCCGCCAATCGAGTGGACGCGCCCTTCGTACGGCTGTTTGGTCAAACTGAGCTCTGTGACGGCGCCATGGGAAATCAAGTTGAAGTCCGCTCCAGTGTCAAGGAGCACTCGTCGAGGAGTTATTGTCGGCTGCGGATCTCCTGGCTCGAATATCTCGGAAGGGTTCAGATGAATGAACATCAAAGCCACAAAAGCATTGGGAGTTCTCCTGCCGCCATCCCTCAGGTCTTTCCGAAGCAAGGCTGAGGGCATGCATCCGTGGGAGCGATCCAGTCCATCGGTGTTCTGACACCTCTGCCGGAGCAAAAGGCTGGCTCCGTATCGTCGCAACAACATAAGATTATCTTTGTTCAACTTTTCGTTATGCTGAGAGCCTTTGTGGAGCCGACTCGACCTGGTTCTGGCATTATGGACTTTGACCGCCGCCATCAAGCTAAGGGCCAGGTTAGGGAGGCCTCAACGCTGGGTATTGCTCGTGGAGAATCTTCCTACCGAAGAGGAATCTGTTTTGCCGTATGTCGGCGCTTCTCCGAGAGAGAAATGCCCCAGCTGACGACGGAGAGCAAGGCAATTGGATATTCAGCTTTGACGCCAGCACTCGACAAAGACGGCCGGTCGAACGCTCAGCTATGCCTCTTAAATAATAGAACGGAGCAAACGCTCACTCCACGCCGAACTCGTCCACCTACTGCCTGCTGGCTGATCGTCACACAAGGGACGGGCTCGTCCTTCAAGCATCTGCACGATGGCAGCATGTAACAAACTCCTGCAAGCATGAGGTGAACTCTGCACCTATTTCTCCGACCCACAGCTGTGGCAGACCGAGCTTTTGAGACATTGTCGTTGTTTATTTTGTAAACAGACGCCTCCGACATGCCAATTCTGGGAGCTGTTTGGGATATAATGTGGGAAAGGCTCCCGCTATCGTGGATCAGTGTCACCGCCATAATATCATTCTGCAGCGTTGTAGCGGCTGAAGATGACTGACAGGATTGACCCGGCGATACTTAGGCAGTGGTAGAATATCTATTTTGAGACCGAAGCCCCGAAGGGAAGTTGCAGCACCGAAGTCTGCCATTCCGGCCTGTCTTCAAAGGAGGTCAAGAAGTTGTCTTGACTTGCCGTTAAGGATATCGATACACAGCCTCTAATAACTCATTGTGAAGAGGAGGCTTGTATAGCATCGTTTTCAATCGAGTCCGCAGCCTCACTCACACTTGAGCCTTCGACATGGGCCATCATACCACGTACCTAGGTATTGCCTTGTCCATGTCATACCACGTGCTCGCAAGGTGACAGCATGAGGCGTACGTAGTAAACAACTCAGACTGGGCGTGGCTCGGTGGATTCGATGACGGGTAAGCTCAAAGGGCGCTTCGCTTCTGCAAGTGACCGAGGTCGTGTTCAGACAGTGGAGCGGAGAAAGGCCTTTCCTTCTGGGGCGGCATCTTGCCAACAGGCTAAAGTCGGAAGCAAGGCCCATAGGTCCTCTTGGGCAGCGGTGCAGAGGGAAGAAAGAACGATGCCTCCAATGGTGAAGGGTGGCAACTGCGTAGGACAAGGTCAATGAGTTGCCTTCCGAATATAAGCAGTTGCCCGCTCGTTGTACTCCCGACCTAGACATGCGCCCCTGACTGTTTTGGTTGCAACCAAGACGACTGTACCATTACCTTGTAAAGATGACCTCGGGCTACGGGGCTTTGGCCACCATGATGGCGAGCCATCAGAACACCGAAGCTTTCAGAAGATTCTCCAGTCTCAATATGGAAAACATCCTCCATATGCAAGCCGAGCTACAACACCTGGAAATGGTGATCAATGAAGTGAGGCAGATACCGGAGTTGAATGGCTTCAACCAGATCTGGATCGACTGTCCAGAACAACTATCCGAAGAGGGCATACGTCAAATCTTTGAGCGGTCAAGAACCTTGCTGGACCAGTATCGTGAGAAGCTGCCCTGAGACCAGTAATCGGGGATTGACACTGAGAGTGGCACAGATCGAACGCTATTGCAGACAGCAAAGATCAACGCGCTGCAAAATCCCAACAAAGACAACTTGAAGCTACGCAGACAGTGGTATGACGAGGAGAGTGGAGGCAACCAGTTCCTGTATGGAGTTGAGGCGGGCATATTCTGTGATGACAGTATCGAGGCCGACCTATTGACACTGAAGGAGAGCGTCGGGAGCAAGGACTCATTGGCAAACTTCCTCAGTGAGAAAGTGTTGCCGTCGTATCATCGACTGCTGGGCTACCGGCTTCACCGGTCAATGGCGGAAAAGGCGTTCGACCGGACCTGGGAGTACAGACCGGAGAGGCTGGTGCAGGTGGGCAATACAATTTGTATGCTGCTGTCGGCAATTATACCTCCGCTGTCAATCCTGGTGCTGTTCTGTGTGAAGAGCATGGGCGGCAGGCTGGTCGCCATTAGCATGATGAGTCTGGTCTTTTCATTGGTGATGAATGTCATTGCTCAAAGACGGGCTGACGTGTTTATGTCTACAACGGCTTTTGCGGCCGTCCTCGTCGTCTTCGTCGGAAGTGCGAATGTGATCAATGGTAAAAATTGAACACAGCCGGATGGCAAGAATTCCCCGAGCGGTGACACTGTCCCACGTGAAGGGTGTCGCCGAGAGACATGGGGGACTGGTTTGTCTATGTCCGTTGTCGGTTTTGTCTCACCCACCTGGATGTCTAGCAAGTAACCCTGGACGCGTGCGGGTGCTCAGGTCAGAGAAGGCGGAAGAGTCTCATTGCCGGACCCCAGATGGCCACAAGCAACGCTGGAGACTCGATGTCCAATCTTCTCTGTTTCGGGAGCAAGGAAGGGAATTATGTCAAAAGTCGGTCTGGACATTTCGTTGGCGAGGATCGATGTAAGTGGGAGGTCTGGAATTATCGAGCTCGTTGTGATAGTATCAAACAGGAGGTGCGTGTACTGGGCTCCTTAGGCCTCAGCCGCGGCGACTTGGGCTGCTGTGAAGAACTACCGATACGCTTCAATGCAGAGGCAGTAAACCTTCAGCGCACAGTCGTGTGTCATGACGTTCAACTTGATGTTGGTAAATTCTCTTCAACATGAATGCCACTCTGACTGCTCGACCAACTTGAAGAGCTGTTTGTGACCTCGACGGGCAGCGCAGGCGCAGGCGCAGGCAACGACCCCTCACAGGCTTGGCAAGCAAGAAACGCGAGAACCTCGCGATTGCCAACTTGGACATGTCATGATCACATCTTTGATGACCTTCATAATCGACTGCTTTCGAGACGGATTTGTCTGTACGACGAGACTCGAACAGTTGCGTTGGCTGTTGGCCATGCTATCAACTCATCTGTGATCTAATGAGCGCAAGAAGAAGACAAAAGGAACCAAAAGAAGATTCAGCAGGGGAACCTCACGATCACAGATGGCTGAGACTCCAGGCTCTCTCCCCCCAGCAAAGGGGGTGTGTTTCTGAGAGGAAGCCTGCCAGCAGCTTGAACTGGCACAGCTGTCAAAATCGACCTCCACCCACTTACGGGCACTATTGGATTCCCCGCCGGCCAACCTCTTCTCCCACTCCCTCTCCCATTCCCCTTCACAACTCCCACTGCACTACGGCGCGCGGTCTCTCACTCTCACTCTCACTCTCTCACTCACGGCCCCTCGAGCAAGCTTCCTCCCGCGACCCGAGCTCCCAGCTCCGTCACCTCTCATGGATTGACGCCAGTGCTCCTGGAGCTCCTTTCTAGGTCGCCTTGCCAGACTGGGTGCCGACCGCCCACCTACCGATGCATCATGGCTCTTTGCGCCCTTCCCTTTGGCTCTGCTCGCCCTGTGCCTCTCCTCACGTCTGGTCTTGTTGCTTCTCTCCCTGACTATCCCTTCCTCTATCCGCCTGTCGGTCCCTTTCTTCCCCTGCCTCCTCACTAGTAGTTGACCTGACCCTAAGTCTTGAGGCCTGACGTCTGCGAAACAGCTCGCCCAGGTTTCCAAAGTCTCAGCCGTACGCTGACCCTAACTTACTTCAACCCACATATTCTGTCCTTTCTTACACTTCCTTTTCTTCTGATCATCTCCTCATCTGCATCCATACTTCTCCGGTCTTTCAGTCATACTTTGCTTCAATTCCTATACGTATTCCACATTCACAACATGGTCGGGCCTAGAAAGCGACGTCAGGACTCTGACGAGGAGGAAGAGGAGCTTGTAGCTCTTCCCAGCGACGAAGATGAAGAAGAAGAAGAGTAAGATACCTCACACCATCCAGTGCTTCAATCGCTCTCCAGATCCTCTTCCAATATGTACTGCATGATTGGGATTCGTGTCATCCAGAGCTTCTTTCCGGATTCTCGCCGTTGTGCGCGCCCTTTTGTCTAGCCTCTAGGCTGCAAAGTGTCTGTCCAATGGAGACTGTTCACATCGCGCACTCAGTCTAGAATTTTGTCGTTGCGTTTGCCTCTTTGGAGGATGCTGATATTTCGATGAAACAGGTATGAGGATTCCGAGGTAGATGACGAGGAAGAGGAAGGTGAAGAAGAGGACGAAGAGGAAGAAGCAGAAGGAGAAGAGGAAGAGGAGGAGGAGGAAGAAAAAGGTACGCCATAGCCTCCAAGGGAACCGGCGTAGTTACTAATGTGATGATGCAGCTCCCCCTCCCAAGAAGCGCAAGGCTGAGGCCGAACCTACCGAGCCAGCCTCTAAGAAATCCAAATCCACAGCCGAAGCTGATCAAGAGGAGGAAGAGGAGGATGCCGAGAATGGTGCTCCGGAGGATGAGGCCGACGAGGAAGAGCAAGAAGAAGATGAACCTGCCGTCAAGACCAAAGTCATCACCGGTTCCGAAAGCAAGACTGCAGCTGCCGAAGCTGAGACCGAGGATCTTGACGATGAGGAATAGTCGAGCGACAACAATCAGGGCGTCTGCTCTTAGTTTGATCTCAAAAGTGAACCTGGAAAGATAGAACAAGGCAAATACACTTGTGCCAACAGAAACATCACAGAATGCCGTGCCAGACCGTCCGAGGCAGCGAAAGTCGTCTTCCACCGTCTTTCCAGGTTTGAGCACTCGACCGATATATCTGCTGCGTTTGCACACCGAAACTGGAAGCCAATTCTTGCATTGTGTCTCTTGCAAGGACTCAATGTCTGACTGAATCTCGTATTGCGGTCTTCAAGTTGCAAGTTACACGGCATGTTGACTAGCTTGTTCGAGTCTTCCTCGCCTTGTTTCGTGTGTGATCATTCGTAAATCCTGCATTGCGAAGTCTCAAAGAGTCACCGGTTGATAAGAGGTATAACTGGCTTTTTCGGCCGGGCAGAGACGCCTGTCAAAGGTGGTAGAAGATGGAAATCCAATCTTCAAACGGCCCTGCCAGCACATCCAGTGTGCTGTCTTTTCATCGCACTTCTTATTCAAATTGGGGTCGAAAAGGGGCGAGAGAGAGTCTCCTAACCGATCCACTAGCAACTACCACTGCATGGATTCGAGCAATATGTGCCCAAATAACGATACTACGTATTCCTACACTGCATCCCTACCTACCAAAGGCATCTGCCAGTACGTTATGATGCTTCTGTTACTACTATGAGTAAGTGCCTTTCTCACCCGTTGCTAGTACTGTGGTACACCGCATCCTTCCACTCTACCTCGTGAGTGCCAAGCTGTGTGTACGGACT
This sequence comes from Capronia coronata CBS 617.96, assembly GCF_000585585.1. Taxonomy (NCBI): domain Eukaryota; kingdom Fungi; phylum Ascomycota; class Eurotiomycetes; order Chaetothyriales; family Herpotrichiellaceae; genus Capronia; species Capronia coronata. The sequence continues at coordinate 888,873 of NW_006912896.1, read as the reverse complement.
TAAAGTTTGCGGCCGTTGCGGCCGCCAGACGCCATCAGTGTCAGCCTGAACCTGAACCTGAACCTCAACTTCATACATATACTTCAGACTATTCGAGTTCGTTCACAACCCAAGCCTCCACCGGGTAAAGCCTTTATTATTAGCTTCGACGGGGATAGGGTCGTTTGCCAGGACGGCTTACAACTGCATCTTGTTTTCAGATTTGCTCAATGGTATCGCCCAAGTCCTGGCCCCATTGCGCGTTGACTCAATTCTTAGTCACCGACCTACATATACAATGTGGATTTCGATGGATTTCATTGGAATGCCTGAACGCCATGGACGACATGGGTGAAGAAGATGAGCCACAGTGTTATGCTCAAGTGTGATGGGCGGCCGTCGCTTCGCGCCATGACTTCTATGCAATATCGCTTCGTCAAGAGAAATGCCCATCCGACTGTTATGTCCAGGAAGCTCCAGGTGGTAAACCCCGACATATTCACAACGTGTTCACATGCTTCGAGGTGTCCAGGCGGTTGATCTCGCGAGATATATGAACACGATGCTGCAATGCCACCTCCTTTCCAACCTGAGGTCAAGGTCCCATGATATTACTCTTGAAACAAACAGCCCGCCGAATTGACGCCCTCAACACCGGCTGGGGATCATACTACACCAATTCTTCCCGTGTTCACCACTTTAGGTCTGCATTGTCGTATACAACCTTCCGCGACATGACGGACACCAAAGTCTGGTTCATCACTGGCTGTTCTAGCGGCTTCGGCAAGGAACTCACGCTGCAAGCCCTGGGCCGCGGCGACAACGTGATCGCCACTGCCCGCGATGCCGGCAAGCTCGACGACTTGAAGGACGCAGGCGCAGCAGTGGTGAGCCTCGACGTGACTTCACCATTGGACGAGCTCAAAAGAACGGCCGAAGAAGCACACAACATCTACGGACGCATCGACTACCTGATCAACAATGCCGGCTTCAACCAGGTAGGGGGACTGGAAGAACTCAGGTAAGTCCAATTTAAGGTCAAATTACAGTTCCAATTCGCTTTTCAATCCCGATCCCAATTGAAATTCCAACTCCACCGACCCCATCGTCGAAAAAGTCACACAAATCTTACCATGCCCAGTCCAGAAGAGACGGAAAGGCAGTTCGCCACCAACGTGTTCGGGCCATTGAACGTCACCCGAGCCATCTTGCCGTACATGCGCGCCAAACGGTCCGGGGTCGTGGCCAACTTCTCCAGCGTCGGTGCGTGGCGCGGCTCCGCCGGGGTCGGCCTGTACTGCGCGTCCAAGTGGGCGGTCAGCGGTCTCTCGGAGACGCTGTACTACGAACTGGCCGACTTCAACATCAAAGTCTGCACCGTCGAGCCGGGCTACTTCCGCTCCAACTTCCTCAGCCCGAGCAACAAGAAGCACAAGCGAAATCTCATTCCAGACTACGAGGGAACAGCTGTCCGGAAGGGCGAGGAGCTCATGGACGCCTATGACAACAAGCAGCCCGGTGATATCAGGAAAGGCGTCAAGGTCCTCCTCGACGTCCTCACGGGTGCCTCGGGCAGAGAGATCCCCATGCGCTTGGTTCTGGGCACCGACGCCTACACTCGGATCAAAGCTAAATGTGAGGAGACCCTCAAGGGTTTGGAACAGTGGAAGGACCTTACGTGCTCGACAGATCTGGATGAGAAATAAAGAGATCGCAGGCAGCTACAGTCAATCAATTCACTAGATTGGTCGGCATGGTTGCAAATGCCGTTTGCCTCTTAGATAGAAGGGCCAAACGCTCGGCGACGCTGACTGACCCTGACAACACTCACCACGAAGAAAAGAAATAACAGCGTCAACATTTAACCTACTTCGAGTCTGTATCCATCGCTGTCTTTTGGCACCAGTCCATTCGTAGGCTAAGTACTTCGTTTTCTGTTCTATTTCAACATACATACCATGCCCTGGCGACTGCGTCTATCCCCTGCCGCCATTAGACCAGCATACCGGACAACTTGTTGTAAATGGTATTAAACCACATTGATGCACCTTTTGTCAAAACCAGTTTTTTGTATTTATAAATAGACTTTTGTACAAACGGCGGCCCAAGAATTGGAAGAATAGTGAACTGAACCAGCGCATACTTCAGGCTCATATGGGTAGTGTAGGTAACAGAAGACACCGGTGTGTCCATGAGTGCTGAGAGCCGGACCTACCCGACCATTGAATAAATGGCATCGTAACATCATTTGCTTCCCTCCCTAGCCACCTTCCAGAAAGAGATTGATGATCTTGTAGAAAGATTTCGCGCCCACGGTGCTCAATTTTGTGCGGCAGAAGCCGACAGAGAGCAAACTCTCGAGGAAGGAATCATCCATGAACAGTACAGCAGCCTGCCTTCTTGTATACCTGTTAGACAGGCACCGAGTTCGTTTCAAATGTATCCATGAAATTCCAATCGATATCGCCAGAATTGAGTCTCGGATGAGGGTTCAGGTTGTACCCCAGCAATGTTGTCCTCGCGTGAGCGTCGACATCACTGCTCCCAAAGCTATGTTCTGAGCCAACGGGGAACTGCTGGCCTGGGAAAGCAGGTAGAAAATCATCCACTGCAATGGCGGGATCGGCATAGAGACTGCTCCTCATTGCAGATTGCCACGCCATCGCCGACCCATATGACACGCCAGTGTCAGGTTGCGAGTAGACCCCATGGACTAGTGATGGGTTCGATAGTGCCTGAAAAGCTGTAGGTTGCGTCAGATCCATTTGCTGGCTTGTTGGAGTCGGGATATTGAATTTCGGCGGCGTAGAACTGTTCGAATAGCTTGCACGGGGCTGGAATGCCTTGTGTCTGTCTAAAACAGCCTTAATTCGCTTTTTGATAATGGCATTGCTCCGTTCGAGAGCTGGCATCGCATTGGAGGCCTTTTGCATGACGTCCAACAGAAAGTTCAGCCCGTTCCTTTCAGCTGCTATGGCATGATCTTCGCCCGGTTTGAAGTCTCTTTCAAACCTTAACACTGCGATTGTGGCTGCAATGTAAACACTGTAAGCATTGAGATAAGACACGTGGGAAAGCCCGAAGGTGTTCCCTTGTAACATAATCAGATCGTGAATGGCACCCATAGCTTGAATGCATATCTGATAGGACCTTGCCGGTCCAGATGCATTTATATCGCGTGCTCCGAGTACAACAGGTCGATGTAGGAGGATAAGTGTGGTGTGATATAGGAGGTTGAGCGACATTATATGCGCCGGCGGTGCTAATGATGGCATTTGGTCCTGGTCGATCCTAAGATGGGGTGGTAGAGCTACCAGCCAGTCTCGCAAGTCTCGCGAGATGCGAATGAAGGGAGCTTCATTGGCTGCTTTGGGCTCTCCGGAAAATTCTTCTTCATCCATATCCCGTCGGGCTGCGGCTTCTGGAGAATAAATGTTCTGCATCAGGCTATTGAGAATAACGCAGATTTTGCACAACTGTCTGAAACAGGAGACAACATTACCCGGACATGGGGGGTAGTTGGGAGCGTTGGCCAGATCAGACTGAGGGGTTTCGCCATAGTAAGGAGCCCACAGGTCGCTATCACTGTAGTCATCCATGAAATTAGGAGGTACTTCTTCGGTGTTGAGCGTAAATCCAGGCATTCTTCCAAGATACAGGGACAGGATCTTATCCCATGTATAGCAGCTCCAGAAAAGCCGCTTTCGAACCTCAACGTCCTCGGCGGTCAAGCCCTTTACGAACGATTGTACCTTGTCACTCGGGAGATGTATACCCAGGTCAAAAGCCATTCGGAAAGCGGCACCGGAGAATGTCCATGCCTGTGAGGATCGTCCAAACACAACTTCTCGAGCAGATTGTTGTAGAAGAGCCTGGATCGTGGGTATAGAGCTATCCTTTAAGACGTCCATAGCCAAGCCAAACCTTGCCTCGTCAGAGATCCTTTGCATGAACTCTCCGGCTGTGAGCGCAGCACCCGGTGGACTATGCTGACTTAGTACACTCCGATATTGATCCTGATAGACGTCGTGATTCAGAAATCGTGCCGAGTGCGCGTGAATGACCTATAGATTGGTGAGCTTTTCAACACCACGGGGTTTAACAAGTGCATCATACCTTCAATAATGTCTCTGAAAAATATCGCGATTCTCTGGCTGCGGGAGCGTTCATATCCACCATGGCCATTCCCCGTGTGAATGCGGGTCGGTAGACGAAGAGAAAAAGAGGGTGCATCCAGCACCAGTGGTACTTCAGCAATTCCTGTGAGATTTCTTTTGTCACATTCGCCGTGGCTGCGCCGTTGGCGATTGCAAGGGGCTCAATTTGTCTTTGACGGGTGGCATTCAGAATGAGATCTCGCCTGACACACTGGTCATCTAGATCAGCTCCAGTCATGTGGGTTTGAGCAGGCGCTATCAGTGGATGATGCTGCTGATAAATTGGAGGCTCATATATAGGAGAGGTCGAGTTGTGAAATGTCACACTTCCACTTTCGTCCATGCTGATGTCGGTCTCCCATTTGACTTGACGACTGCGATGCGGAAGTTGACTTGAGCTTTGAGATTGCGCCGTGTCGCTCGCTGGCGAGGCGGAAACCACCTTCTTCTCATCCTGGGAAGCCTGGTGAAAGTCAGCACAGAGCGAGGTATGTTGTCGGAAAAGGATCCCATACTCTACTCGGCCAGGCTTGGTTTTTGGCTTGGCGCAACTGTGCTTTCAACTCCTGTACCTCCTCCTCCAGTGACCGCACATACGCCAGCGACGGTGGCTTGTCATAGTGGCATTCGTCTTTGTATGCTATACACCTGAACGATAGTCAGTCCCTTTTTTTCTCGGTGTTTGTGATCTGGCTGGGGTTCTCACGTTGTACACTTTGGTGTCTTCCCATCGCATTTTGACTATTTTCAGATCAGCATCGTTGCTATGCAGTTAGACATAGACTGAAAGCTGCGGTGACAGGAGCTGAAACCCTGGGGGACAGGCAAGCAGATGGGCAAATACCTTTCTTCTGCGACAACCGGCACAAGTAGATTTCCTATGCTTGGATTTGGGCTTGGTGTCGATTTCAGTAGGCATTTTCTGGCGTGAAGTTGGCAGACAATCGTAATCACTGGGGATCACAGCGAGGCCGGGTCCTGAATTAAATCATAACCAAGCCTTGCAGAACAATGGCGAGAACCGAGCAAGTCTTGTTGGATTTCTCCTCACGCATTGTAGTGTTGGAGAGTTGTCAGCGAAGGTCATACCCTTGCTCGAAGCCAGGATTTAGTCATCAAGCCACGGGTTCGCAGAGGCAGTGCTCTCGCGGCATACGCAGGAAGCTGCTCGGATGAGCTCTTGCAAAAGCGCGTGAGCGACAGGGGGCTATGTGATAGTGGAGGTCAATAATCGGTATAGAGTAGGGCGGCATGCGGTGATGAGCGAGCGAAGAGGAATGATGACCACGAACTCGTCTAATGGAGGATTCGAACTTCGAATCGCTCGAATGGTAGATAAGCACCGCTAGGTAGGTACATAAGTTGCGGTCCTCGTTCTCGAATGCAAGGGAGGGATAGATATGGTGGGATGATGACGACTGGAAGCAGGTCGTCGACATGGAGAGCAGGACGAGGCGCAGCCAGTCAGTGGCCTGGGAGACGTAGAATCGTAGTTACCGAGAGGCAGGCGGGAGCAGACTGGTGACAACCTTGAAGCCACCACCGGCGCCAGTGTATGTACTAGTAACACAGTGTTTACGAGAATGCCGGCCCGCATCTCGTTATAGGGGTGTTCAGGTTCGCGAATAGATGCAGCATACTACATGAGAGACGCCACCAGCAACAGGATGGAAAGAGGATCGTTCTGTCTATTGAATACTGCACATACATTGGATACTTGTTACCTGTAGGTAGTCCATTCTGGGTTTGGCGTTGCGCGGGAGCTAAAGTACAGTGGCTACAGCGGTAAGTTTTGGGGTAAAGTGCCTAAAACACCTTAGGTGCCCACGTAGAGGTATCTGCGAGGTCGTCTACTCGAGATGACGTGGATAAATGATTCTAGCGAGGACAGAAGTGCGAATGCAGTATCCATGCCACAGTCGATGAGCAACTGAAGTGCCTGCGTCCGAGTCCCTCACGCCGTCTGCCTCACCAGGTAGAAACACAAGTGTAGGTACTATAGTACTATACTAGTAGTAGGGCGTCCCAGGGTTTAGCTTATACAAATGGCGGGCTACTGCAGCTTAATGTCATGCGCCAGTTGGTAAGGGGAAGGTGGTGACAATGAGCTAATCCTATAACAGCTAATAGCTTATGAGTTAACCCTGGCAGTGCATGTACAGACCGTGTGTACGCGGCGACGGTAAGAAGGGCGAGAGTGCACGTATACCTCAACCTCAACTCTCACTGACTTAATCCCTGTGGACTGCGTTCGTCAGCACATCATCCATAAGGAAATGAATGGCAACGCCTCCTGTGCCTGGCTGCAGTGCACTGCAGTGATAGCCGGTGTTTAGGCTATTCTACACATGATTAAGGTTTGCTCTCTCTTTATCCTCCCCAGTCATCGAGAAACCCTGCCAGTCTGGGACATTTACACCCTCATATACTACTTTGTAGACATCGGAGCAACCAGACCTCCGCCCAACCGATCCTTAACTCCCACTACCGATGTTGAAGACCCTAGCCGATCTCGGACGATGCGGTCGACCCTATCGACTCTTCCGTATTTTATCACTGGCGGGGCCCCGAGAACACTCTGAAAACCAGCCGCTGGGTGAGGCTGGTCCGGCATCTTTACTTGCCTGAGGCTCGATGAAAGAGTGGTCGTCAAACTCAGGCTGACCATGAACTTCTTCCAATGCACGACAGGCGGATCCGCTGCTGGCGACTAAACTCCTGTGATACCACTGAACCAGTACGTGTTTTCTCCAGAGCATCTTCTATCCACCCTTACCAGGTATACCGCCATCAGCGTCTTGTTGGAGATAAGCACTATTGCTCCATCTGCCCCTATCGTCACGATGGGCTCAGTAAGCCTCAGCCTTCCCTTATGCCACCATGGATGATTCCGAGAAAGGACGTTCCGCCTTGTACAGAGTATTTCAAACCCCGCCTTGTCATCTGGAGAATACTGGTCAATTCTCCACAGCCCTATTCTTTGCTGTGGTCATCCCGGACCGTGCCACAAGCGATCCAAGCATGGCAAAATATTCTACCAAAACAATACGGGAGTATGTGGGCGCGGTCATACTCACGAGACGACGGATGATATCAAACTTCAGCTCATCTTCGAGACTGGCCTCGTCGTGCTACGTCCCCAAGAACGCGGTCCTGGATCTGACCATTACTTAGCCAACCACCACACAATATGAGCTACGCAGCGAACGTCCCAAACTCGTTGTATCACGGAAATACTCCACTATGGATGTAAGCCCATCGGGTACAGCCTCAGAGAAAGTTGCAGTCTTTGGAGACAAGAATGCATGGACGGTAACGCTTTGGGAGATAAAGGTAATAAGGTACACCCTCTTTCTACCCTTTCCAACCCATGTCTCGGGTGTGACAAATGCGAATTTCCCTGGCCCCATAAGCAAAAGGTCCCGGGTGCTCGCGGCTCAGCCTTGAGGCTTGCGAGTACATCTCCAAACCAGAATACCAAATTGCCAATCTGGGACGGCTACTGAGCATCACGCCGGCTCAGCCATCTTGCCTTTCTTCTATTCTTGGATGCTTTGGGGGGGGGCAAGTGGATCTAAAGCCTGGTCATACAAGCCCCAGCAGATATCGCAATTGTCGCAATTGTCCTAGCCGAACTCGGTTATCTGTTCGTGGACCTAGTAATATGACAGGTGGGTTGCGGCGGACGGTAAGACAACAGCTCATTTGCTTGCTGACAGGGCTAGCTTGGCATAACAAGAAGCATCGTGGGTGCAAGCGGGGACCAGCCCAACGACGTTGTCGTCTTGACAATGAGACCTCTGAAAACTTCGTTGGGTCGCAAACATGAGTTGAATGGGCTCCTTCATGCCGTTACTGTCGTCTTCCATGACACTCGCCCGTTATTGTTGGCACCAGCTGCGATCTCGAATGAGTAAATCCCGAGTTGATTAGCTCGTTGGAGAGTGCCCAGTCACTTGTCACCTGAGGCATGGGAATGCGGAAATGAGAGCGCATGTTATACGCCATGATAAGGACTAATTGCGCAGCTGATATTCCATGCACTCTGACCCTTGGGTCTCCAGCAGGATATCATGCATACACTCTCCCTCTGTCAGGGGTTTGGGTTTCTGCTGGTTGAGCCGTCCCTTCTTGCTATAAGGACATTTCTTCATCGAACAGTTCCCGTTGCTGGTCCCTACCTACTTACCCGCACGTTACTGTCCCAAGACTTGTAAAAGGCCTTCTTACCGAGTTCAAAGGTCTTAACAGACTGGGTGTGTTGGGGTAGTAGAATGGTGAAGAGGATCTATGATCGTGGTACTATAGTCCAACCCTCATCCTCAGCCTTGCCGGCGAATAGACTTCCCGACGAGGCTAGATATGGTTGATAATCATTGGTTGATGCCTGTTACAAGGCTTTGCTGATATAAAGTCTGACTCATTATCTTCACGTGTTATAATGCTGCGATTGCAAGCATCCCCGCAACAAGCTGCGTGACGCATCTTTGGAGAAAAAATTGTGGACTGGCTGGGACATTGTAGGATCTTATCAGAAAAAGAAACCACAGTTCAAGCCTCATAAAAGAAAATTCTTGCACACTATAAGCGGAAGCTCCGATTCACAGTGAATCCGACAGCAACTTGAGCTTGCGCATTACTGCTTTCCAAGGCTCTGCAGCATGGCAAATCCCGCTCCCACCCTCCTTTGGGGAGGACGCTTCACCGGTAAGGAGAACCCATGGGACGAACATATGATAGTACATCGAAAAGCACAGTTATGCTAACTCCAATGCTACGTCTGTCTAGGGGCGATCGATGACCTTATGTTCAAGTTCAACGAGTCTCTCACATTCGACAAAGCACTCTGCAAAGCGGATGTCCAAGGCTCCATCGCCTTTGCCAAAGGACTCAACCAGCTCCATCTCCTTACGGACGACGAGCTGAACCAGATCGTGTCGGGCCTTCAGAAAGTCGCGCAAGAATGGGAGGAAGGGAAATTTGTCATTGACACCAAGTCGGATGAAGACATACACACAGCAAACGAGCGTCGACTGGGAGAGTTGATCGGTTCCCAGATCGCGGGCAAGCTACACACTGGACGCTCTCGCAACGAGCAGATCGCGACCGACATGCGACTGTGGGCTCGAGACCAGCTGGCAGGTCTGGCGGAGTCGATGAAGGGGGTCCTGCAGACTTGTGCGACGCAGGCCAAATCTTCCCTCCCGATCCTGATGCCGGGCTACACCCATCTACAGCGCGCCCAGCCAGTTCGCTTTTCGCACTGGCTGCTAGGCCACGCAAATTTCATCCAGGGCGATCTCCAGCGTCTGGAGGGAGTCCAGGAGAGAGTGTCATGCTGTCCCCTGGGCGTTGGTGCGTTGGCTGGGAATCCGTTCGGCATCGACCGCGACTTTCTTGCCCGCGAATTGGGCTTCTCGTCTGTCCATCAGAACAGCTTGGCCGCCGTGGCTGACCGAGACTTTGTCGTCGAGATCCTCCAGTGGGCGAGTTTGTTGATGGTGCATCTGAGCCGGCTCAGCGAAGACTTGATCCTCTTCTCCACTGCCGAGTTTGGCTTTGTTCGTGTTGCCGACGCCTACAGCACCGGCAGCAGCTTGATGCCGCAGAAGAAGAACCCGGACAGTCTGGAGCTGATCCGCGGCAAGGCAGGGAGAGTCATGGGACAGGTAAGATTTAGCCTGCTTGTTCTGTTTTGCTTTTTTGTTTTCCCTTATCTCTATTCTCGCTTTTTCTTCTATTCTATCGATACTGACGTGCACCTTGGCACAGGCATCTGGATTCCTCTCTACCCTGAAGAGTCTTCCGACGTCCTATAACAAGGATCTCCAAGAATCCGTTGAGCCGCTTCTGGACTGCGTCAAGACCGTCTCGCAATGCCTGACCATCATCCAGGGCGTGCTGGGCTCGCTACACATTTTCGGCGACAAGATGAAGGCTGCCTTGACGGCTGACATGCTGGCCACCGATGTCGCCGATTATCTGGTCCTCAAGGGTGTTCCGTTCCGCCAGACCCACCACATCGCCGGCGCCATCGTCCGCAAAGCAGAGGAAAAGGAGGTGTCCATTGCCGAACTGTCCCTCGAGGATCTGAAACAGATCTCGCCGCTCTTTGAGGCGGATGTCGTCGAAGTCTTTGACTTTGAGAGGAGCGTCGAGAAGAGGTCGACCACGGGCGGCACGAGTCGCAGCTCCGTGTTGGCTCAGATCGAGGCCATTGAAGCTCTTGTCGGGAAAAGCTCTTGAACTGGTAGTTCAATTGAAGCGGAGGAGAATTCTCTGTGTGATTGAGAAGATTGATATTATAAAGCTTTTCGGTTTGCTCTTGTCTATCCTCACAAGGCCTTTTGATTTGAGCGTGGAGACGGGAAAGAAGGTCAAAGGGAGGTATTTGAGGGACTGCTACGCGGTCGGCGAATTCAGTTGAAGCGACCAATCTTCCATGTTCGCCGGCTAGGCCCAGTTCGTGGTGTCAATCCGATTTCTGCCCGGTGGTATGCGTCGTTCAGAAGACCAACGCATAATGTTTGACTGTTTTGTACAGTTCCAAATGGGAGAGAAAACAGGAAAAGGGGGTTGTTCGTCGGCTGGACTTGGCCTTTCGTCCTGCCGGTGATGATGGATAGACAAAATATGAGATAGTTAGACAGTATCTTATCAATTAGAACTGGGAGTTCGTTCGCGAGAAGTCTCGACTTTATGTTCATGATCACATAACACTCAATGGGCATGCAGATATTGCCTCAAGTGCTCCTCTCCACGTCGTCGATGCTCTGTCTAGAAGTACTCCCTGGCGGAATCAAAGGCTCTGCAACCAGAACCCCGAATCAATGTTGAAGGCGAGGTATCAGAGGACGAGGGACATGTTTGCTTTGCTGGTATAAGGTTGATCGATGTTGATCGATGAGTACTATAAGACTATAATTCATATACTATATCAACACTACTTTGATAATGTCGGCTTTGAATATCAGATTCGTTGACTTCTTCGTGCCGAACCCCAAAAGGACAAGCATGCATGTTGGCTCTGTACACTGATACTGCCTGAGGACAGTCCTACCGATCAGGTTCAGGACCACCTTCCCAACCTTCAAATCTCGCATTGCCACTGACAACCCTCATTACTCCTCGGCGGTTGATGTCGGCGTCACCTTCGAAATTCTCTTCGCCCACTCGGTCAGCTTCCAGGTCGTCTCTCCACATATCATCCATCATGGCCTGGAAAACTCTAGCCGGGTTTCGTGCTGGCGTAATATCACCACCACCAGCGCCGGTCTGCTGTGCCTCTATCCCGTGCTGGGTGAACAATGCCTCTTCTCTCGTGATCATTCTTCGCAGCCGCATCCCCTCTGCCCGTACGCTGCGCCGCAGTTCTCTGTTTCGTCTCTCACGAAGACCTATGGCTCGTACGGTAGGGCTCTGTTCGCCTTCCCCTAGATCCCACTGTTGTCCCTCGACGTTCACTGCGGATGCCGACCCTACTCGAATCCTGCCCGGTGGGGCTGTGTAAGCAGCATCGTGCTCTGTAATGTATGGTCCCCTCGCCAGATCTGCCGGAGTTTGGGGCTGGAAAGTGGCGGGAAGCGATTCATTATATACTGAGAACGAGTTGCCATCCAGATAGCGATGCCTGTGGCTTCGTGGTTCTGTCCGCGGGAACGCAATGGCTCTCCTGATGGGCGTTGGCGTCGCCGGTAGGCCAGAGGAAGTGGAGGGGCCGTCATCCGGTGGGGATTCCTCTACTGGAGAAGCAGGAAAGACAGGAGGCGAGCTCGGCATATCTTCGACAGAGCCTTCCGTATAGCTCCGGTGATGCGTCCAAATAGGCAGAGTGGAATCCGAGCTGGATAGGCGTCGAGAGGCCGAAGCGAAGCCTTCACGGACAGTTGGCCGAGCAGGACCGATAGACTGGAGTGACTGCATCCGAGGGGTGGCTGAAAGTGGCTCTGGTAGCACAAAGGGCATATCATCGGACAGTCCGCTGACCGAACCTCTCTGAGCGTTTGTACTGTCCAGTGATATCTGCCTCATCTCCTCGACAACCCAGTCGGGCAAGCTAGAATGACCATAAGCCTCGTCGAGTTCAGACGATCCATCCGGCTCAACGGGAGTGCGAGATGTGACAATTCGAGCGGGTGTACCATCACCTTCCACGCCATCTGCTGGGGGGCTTTCTTGGGACGCTGCTGTCGCAAAGCGAAGCAAGGAGCTTTTACGAGGGGCGTGTTTGTTGACTTGCATGGCTGGGACCATGGACACAGGCGAGACGGACCGCCCGTCCGACTGACGAAGTTCAAAGTCTTCATCCTCTTCTGGTGATTCAGTGAGCTCCGTGGACTGCCGTCCTGGACGACGAGATGAGGTCTTCACGGATTCTGAGGATGAGGGAGGCTTGGAAGTTCGGCTTTCTTGTCCAGTTTGAAGCGACTCGGCCTGCGCAGAACTTTGACGCCGTCGGTAGGCCAGTTCAACGGTGCTAGAACTAAGAAGCAGCTCATCATCCACACTGATCCCGGCCGCCTCTGAGATCGCTCTGCGGTGGTCCGCAAGATACCGAATAATGTCATCCCTCTTGAAGCCCTGTCTCAATAGGCCGTGGTAGATCTGAGCTTGCTGTAGGTGGAATTCGACATCACTCTCAGACAAAGAGATACTGCTTGGAGGTGGATGGATCATCCTGAGAGAACCTTGATAGGACTATCTTTCGCCTGACTAACCTGCTGGTGCGTGAGAGAGCTCGATGCTTGATGACTCGAGAGTGGTTAGCTGGAGGCACTGCCCTAGCACAATCAACTTCATTGTTGTCTGAATCTTCACCTTTTGTGATGAGGAGCAAGAGCGATGTGCGCTGTTTCGTTTGCGACATCTTCCCTTGCTCTATCATCACAATGTACCAGACAGAAGGCAGCCACCGCAATGTAGAACGCCATAGTAGGAATAGTAGTTCACACTTCACTCGGCGCTGTTCACTTACGCTCCTCGACCTATCCCAAGCCCATTCGTCCTCCTCACACCCACCTTGTATGACATGTTACAGCCTATACTCCGTTGCAGATACTACTTCGCAGAGGTAAGAGAGCCCGATGCACCCGTGGTACCGAGATGGGATGTGTAGAGTGGTAGAGGGTATGGTCTGCTGGTGGATCGATTGACAACATTCACCATAAGCTCCACAGCAATCTTGGGTTAATCTGCGCCGAATCCTCCTGCGCAGGTTGAGATGACTATGTTGTTGGGGCGTGAGGTGGACAATTGTCGGGCTAAGCCGAGACATTCGAAGCAGCACCGTTGAGCTCGCAGGTCCAAGTTGGATCTTTCAGAGAGGAAAAAGGATAGTCGATTGTTGCGTGGGCTCGAGACGAGAGACGCGGAGAGAGATAGAGAGTGAGAGAGACGAGGTCGGTGCTGGCAGTGACTTCGACTTGTCTATTTACGGCGATCCTCATCGTTTGGCACCAAGCCCTCCATCTTGGTTTCGCTGCAGCCAACATCCTATCCTCCGCTACCGACCACTGCTCTCCAACCTTCTTTCAACATTCACACGTTCGCTATCGTTTACGAGCTCCTTCTCTCGACCTTTGCAATCCTCGGTTGCGAGTAGTTGATCTGACCGCGCTCACACCCTTGGCTCCCGGGGATTCTGAAACCATTCCAACTTCGCCCTCGAATTCTACCCTGCCCTCCCTTACCCGGTCGACGTGAACACCGGCCGGTCTAGCAAGGAAAAGGAAGACATGCACTGATCGGCTCAATGCCGCAAGCAATGAACACTACAGCGCCTTTCCTATAGGATACAGAACGTCCGCCAAAAGACGCTCCCTCGAGCCACAGCCCCGGACGTCATTACACATACCGCACCAAGCCACGACGGCCACGAGTCTCGAACCTGAACAATCATGGCCGACCTCTCCCTTGGCCCGTTGAGGATTGCAAATCCAGACGATGCCTCTCCTGATACCCCGTTGCAACCGCAGCAATCAGTCTCCCAATTCCCCAGAATATCACCATTAGTCGATGCCAATGGGAGGACAGATTACCTTTCCGCCGAACCCCAACGATCTGACAGCCCTGTATCGCCTCTGTCATGTTCTCCGGCCGAAGAAGCGACATCTCAGGTAGCAGCGGCGGCGAGCTTTCCCAGTGCTACATCGTCAACGGCAAATCAAGCCCACCGGGGCTCGGAGTGGCCGTTACAAAGACAAAATATCCCCCTTCCCTTTCAAGATCAGGAACAAGCACAAGTCCCTCAGTATACGACTATGGTTCCTCAGAACTCGCAAGATCCGCGATCGAACGCTACACGACCCGGTTCCGCCTATTATTCGCAGATGCCCGTCAATGGAACGGCGAGCAACGGGGTGTCTCGACAAGCCTCATACCGCATTCGAAATGACGGGTCGGCCTCGGCGGGCTTTCCTCAACGGACATCCTCAAAGCGCACAGGAGTCGGAGATGTAGCCGGTGTAATTTCAAGAGACGACAGCCACACCGAAAGAGCATATGGCCCAGGGCAGCAGTACACTCCCGGCAATGCTCCTCTACCTCCCAGAAAAACATCCCGAGGGGTGGCAGGTCCCCGAATAGGGGGCAGTGCAACTGGGAACACTGCACTCTCTACCACGCCAAAATCAACGCAGACGTCCTTGTCAACCTCACCTTACAACATGGAAGACCGTCCTTTAGCTAGTGCCGATGATTGGCAGGAGCGCGGTGCAGCAGTTGGAGTGAAGCGGGAGTATGATGCAGAAGGCCGACCCGTTCTCAAAGCTGTCAAGAAAGGCGTGAAAGATTTCACCTTTGGCCAAACTCTGGGCGAGGGTTCTTACAGTACTGTCTTGGCTGCCACAGATCGTCAGAGTGGAAAGAAGTACGCCATCAAAGTGCTCGACAAAAGACATATCATCAAAGAGAAGAAAGTCAAATACGTCAACATTGAGAAGGACACACTCAATCGATTGACGGATCATCCCGGTGTCGTGAGACTTTACTACACTTTCCAAGATGAAAGGTCGTTATACTTTGTTTTGGACTTGTGCCCGGGAGGTGAGCTGCTTGGTGTGCTCAAACGCATGTCGACCTTTGATGAAGAATGTACCCGGTTCTATGGCGCCCAGATACTGGACACAGTCGAGTACATGCACAGTCGAGGGGTGATACATCGAGACTTGAAGCCGGAGAATCTCTTGCTGGATGAGAACATGCATATCAAAGTAACCGACTTTGGAACAGCGAAACTGCTTCCTGAAAAGAAAAATATCGACGGCCGACGGGACTTTGAACCAGATTCGAATTCCGAAGAGACGAGAGCTAACTCGTTCGTCGGCACGGCGGAATACGTGAGTCCGGAATTGTTGATGGACAAGAATGCTTGCAAGGCCAGTGATCTGTGGGCATTTGGGTGCATTATCTATCAACTCCTAGCAGGACGCCCGCCGTTCAAGGCTACCAACGACTATCAGACCTTCCAAAAAATCATCAACCTCGACTATGAATTTCCTCGAGGATTCCCAGAGCTGGCGCGGGACCTTGTCGAGCGTCTGCTTGTCCTAGACCCTCAACGGCGACTATCTCTCGAACATGCGAAGAACCATCCGTTCTTTGCTGGCGTACAGTGGGGTCGTGGCTTGTGGCAACAGAAAGCGCCACGATTGAAGCCCTACGTCCCGCCGCCAGCAGCTCCGATCAAGTTGAATGGCACCAGCTCTCAGGACGCTTATCCTCCAGACGTTCCCTCTCATAGTACACATTCCACCATGTTACCTCCAAACAATCAAAAACCACATCCGAGGATCATCACGGAGCTTCCTCCACCCAGTCAGCTGGACATCGAATGGTCTCCCGTTCTCACAAGGAACAATGAAAGGATTTTGAAACTAGGGAACTTGTCCGTTCTGTCCACACCAAATCCCCACAGCCCGCACGGGAACGAGGGAGGGGGCAAGCTTTCAAGGCTGTTTGGGGGAAGCAACACGAAAAAGCGCCAACGTCTCGTCATGGTCACCTCAAGTGCACGCATTATCATTGCAGCCGCTGGTGGAGAGGAGAAGAAGTCCAAGCTGGATATCTCACTCTTGTCTCCCGGAGTCGAGTTTTCCAGCGCAACGGACTCCAAGGGGGTGACTCAGTGGATTGTCGACACGGTAAGTTTGATACACGGTGCCAGCATGGCAGCGGCTGACGGTACGATAGAAGGATAAGCACTACGTCTTCGAGGATCCTAAGCCGGCATCCAATGACCCCACGGCAACTGCTGTGTCCGCCCAAGAGTGGTTGGACACGTTAGCCCGTGCTCGTGACATAGCAATGCAGAATTCCAGCAACAACTATTCAACCGACGACACTCTCACCTTGACCTCGTCGGCTTTGTCCAGTCATGCGAACACAATGAGTCATTCCACTGATCTTAGTCCGCCCTCTGCGAGCCACGGACATTCTGGGCGAGCAATACTGCACAAGCAACATTCCGGTGGCGATTCCGAGTCGCTCAAAGGACGAAAGCGATTTAGCAAGCGACAGTCCAAAAGCGGGTTGACTGCGGTGTTTTGAGATTTCGTACGGACAATGTCGCAGCTCGTGCAGATGCATCATTTGTGTCTTGCCTTGTCTTTTTCTCTTCTTGAACCCTGTTTAGCATAGCGTTGCGATTGTGGACGATGGTCAGCATGGCGATTGGTGAGGAAAGAGCCTGATGAGGATAAAACAAGCCCTTCTGCTGGAGCATGTTTGGGATTTGCATTTGTAGGCAATGCCATTGAGGTGTAGACAGGATATATTGGCCGGAGCAGCCCAAGGTGATGGCGTCCGTTGATGAAAGGGAGGCATAATCACCCGCCTCCGCCGGAAAATCGAATGAATGATTTGAGTGGTCGAATGATAGTCTGGGTCGTAGCGTTGCGGGTTGGCCTGGTGGTAAATCCATCAAGACTCAACCCTGGTTTTGCTATGATATGTCCAAGTGACCAGGCAGAACCCTTGTCGTTGTGATAGCTCTGATCCAGCTTCAAGCCACGACTGGCTGTCGTTGTCTGGACCTGCATCCAAGCTAGATCCCAAAATGGACTTCGTCTGCTCCTTCAGCGCCACACCATCGTCCCACGGTACCAGCTGCGCTTGTGGCCTCTTCAGCCTAGCCCTCCGCAAGATGGAACGCGCGAGGCGGAAAGGCGTCGAATTGCCAGCTTGCAACCGGACTTCACTCGGATGATGGTACCTATCTCGATGGTGTAAGACGCGAATGCCTACAGAGAACGGGCAGTGGTGCTGCAGTTTAAGGAACCTCCCCAACTCCAGCCGACGCCCGTCCAAGGTCATCGAAGCAGGTAGCCTCTGCGGAAGGGGAGGCGCGTAAACTCGTGGTGGGGAACACTGGTATACGCAGAGACATTTGGAACAGCGAAGGCAGTTCTACTTCGAGTCACCGAGGCCGAGTACCACTTTTCGCAAGACACTCACAAATCCAGAGGCCCATGGATCACGGCGTTACATGAACCAACTTCTGCCACAAACGATTCAACACGCGCGGCCCTCGACGTCAATCCAAATGGTTTCACGAGCGGAGTTGGCGGATCACTCTCACGCTGTGCCCTCTGTCGGTTCTCGAACATCCCGATCTCGACATCTCCACCATCATCGCGGTCGGTCGCATTATGGTGGCACTTCCCATACCTTGCAGAACGAATTTCCCTTCTTTGTGCAATCGGGGGATGTGGAGATATTCTTGACATACGATGGACAAGAGAAAAAGTATCTGCTGCACAGGTTCACATTGGCGCAGTTCTCTGGGTTCTTCGAGGCGAGCATCAGTGATGAATGGTCCCGGAGCCAGATCGTCCCAAATGTCCCATCTTCGCGGCCGGATCAGGCCCTAAGTGCCATCGAGGAAGAGTCATCTCGAGTTAGCTCGACTCCAAGACCATCGGGATCACATGCGCTGCCAGGATCGCCTCCGAGACCGAGATGGAGGTATGAACTAGACTGGGAGAACCTTGAGGACGACGATGAGCCGATCCTAGTCCAAAAGACACCGGAAGGGTCTTTGTTCACACCTTCTCTACCGCCACCCCAGTCGCAGCCGCGACCACGACCTCAGGCCCATCACTCCTCCTTTTTCCGGTCAATGGCTAATTTGACCCTATCCCATAATGGACCGGCATCACAATCGACCGCGCAACTTGCGACGACAGTTCCGGACCCCACCATCACGAATCCTCTCCTACGAGACTACGATAACTTGTTCCGCATCTTCTACAACTTTCCGCCCGTTCTGAATTCGACCAACATCGCCGCAGCTTACTCGGAATGTAAGGCTCTACTGTCTCTGGCCGACATGTATGATGCGCTCCCAGTGGTTGGACCACGAGTCGACCACCATCTTCTCCGCTTCTCGTCTCGGCTGTTTAAACAGATAGCAAAGTATCCTCCTTCATACCTGAAGCTCGGCTATCTGGCGCGGAGCCGCATCATCTTCTCTGAAGCTCTGACCCACGTGGTAGGACAGTGGCCTGCCGCCTTGCCTTACCTTAAGCCTCCCGATAATTCTGGCGGGGGTTATGAGGTCCCACAATCGGTCATTGATCTGATCGAGGACAAAGTTGACGAGCTGGAGGAGTTGAAGCAGAGAGTCGAGGCGAAGCTCTTCAGACTGACACTGACAACAAGTCGAGGTGAGAGAGTCAATCCGGGCAACGACTATCTCGGCTGGCTTGCAATGAGTCTCTGGCGGCAATGGTTGGCCGAGAACACCACGCCGGAGGTGCGTGGGATTTTGAAGAATGGGCCAGCCTCGCGACCGGGCAGTGCTACTGCGAACACAAACGTGCAGCCGCTTGGGCCACCGGGACCACCTGGGCCACCGCCTGCTTCAGGTACAGTTGCCCGGAATCCAAGTCAACCTTCCTTTCCGCTGGCGTCGCCGTCAGCCGTCAACACCGGCCGGATTTTTACGATGATAGCGTCTCCGAACCCCGAGAACTTTTTGCCTGATGAAGAGCTTAAACGGTTTCTCAAGATCAAGCCGCCCGGTCAGCCAAGTGCACCGGCGCTGTATACACGAGAGAACCTACGACGATTTGAACGAAAGATCGATGAGATCAAGAACGTCGCGCGAGACATTGTTAAGCCCTTGACCCGGAATTGTCTCGAGTTAGATTTGAGGAGTTTAAGCGACGGTCAAGGGGGTGGTTTGGGTTACTTGACATGCATGAGGTGTGAAGAGGGGGATTTGCCTTGGGATATATGACTGTGCTGGACTGTGCTGAGGAAGATGCTGGATCATTTTCTACGTCCAGGACGAAAGTCACAAACCTCATCACCCTTCCGATATGAGGAGCGCACGCTGAACAGACCATTACATCGGCAGAGGTATGACAAGCCCGTGCAATGGGTACGTCTCCTACAATTTCTCCGGTGTCATATCACGAACTCAATGCTCTCTTACCGTCGCATCCACTGATATTTCAGCTTGCCCTCTTCAAGCATACTTGATGGGATGCCTCACCTGTGGTTTGTTAAGCGAGATACGAATACCCAGCACCCAAGTTTTGACAAATTTCTTCCGGCTTTGACCCTGAACAGCATTGTTGTTTCTGGTTTTAATATGCTTTTGTTCGGCATTACAGCGACAGCGGACGACTGTACAACCTTTGGGCTGCGGATGTCATCCTAACGTCGAAAATGAGGCCTCACGAAATGATCTTGATAATACGACCTAAAATGAACCTGGACGAATTTCCTTTTCGGGTATGATGGATATGCGTGTCTGATGAGCGATGGACATGTGTTGGATTTGGCGCTTTGCACCATGTTGCCCTCCTGAGTACTCCGTGCCTTGATCTGAGCTCATATGTGTCCTTCATGATCGAGCGACTTCGAGATATTGGTGTGAACAATCTGGTATCGGTCCTACTCTGTGTCATCCTGAGTCTTAGTGGCATGGCGATTATAGTCGGATGTCACGGTCATCTGGGCTGCCTGGTCTTTCCGTCAGCCGGTATTCTGCGGTTGCAGCAGGAGTGACAAGAAGGGCGCGAAGGCCAGGATCGACATCATGTCTAAGAGGCCAGACAAAAGACCTTGAAGATGTCGAGGTCGGGTAAACGTACCTCTGAATAATGACCCGATATACGAATGACTAGTATTATGAAGCCGCGAATATTGAGCTCGGGGACATCCAGGGTCGCCTCAGTTTGGGCCTAACGCTGTTGTAGTAATAAGTAGGTATGGCTGCAGCATTCTCCAACTTGTACAATTTGAGTAGTTCAAGCAGAGGCTCTACCTATCTATCATGGTGGTGGTTGATAATGTCAGGTTGAAGGAATATATATTGTTGTCTGACATCCATTTTGCTACCGGAGGTGCTCTGAATTAGCAGACAAGTGCTTCGTCAGACAAATTTATTTCTGGCTACGTAAACGTCGCGTTTCTGCCACCTCAGGAGGTTCAAGCGCCTGTGTCTGCACTATACAGAACTCCCAGATCCCTTGGAACACACAGCGACATTGCACGGTAAATGACAAATACGGCCGTCCTCCAGACTTCAATTGCTCCTTTGATGCACCGTCACTATCACCTATACTTTGCACCGGCATGAGACTCCACCTTCCATGCCATATCTACCGTGACAAGCAGAAGCAAAGTGAAGGGGAGTAAAGAAGGGCGTAGAAGAGTACCAGGCTCTCACCCCATCGCCTTCCTCGAGACGCTCATCCTCCCTCCGGTACTACACTACAGCAACAACCGAACGAACAAGCAACTGAACAAGAACAATGTTATCCTCACTATCGCCCTACCTCTCGAACCCGCGCCAATCGCTTTCCCAAGTCCTCAATTTCGCCCTCGTCCTCTCCACGGCGTTCATGCTATGGAAATCCCTCTCGGTGATGGCCGACTCGCCGTCCCCGATCGTCGTGGTGCTCAGCGGCTCGATGGAACCGGCGTTCCAGCGCGGTGATTTGCTTTTCCTGTGGAACCGCGACCAGACCGCCGAGGTGGGCGAGATTGTCGTGTATAATGTCCGTGGGAAGGATATTCCGATCGTGCATCGTGTGGTGAGGAGTCATGGCAATGTGATAGGACAAGCGGACGGAAAGACAAAAGCGAGGTATGTTGTATTCTGCCGGGACAGACATTGTGGCCACCGAATCTGCAGAGAGTTCCCACAGCTAACATATCTCTATCCAGTGCTTCTCCCAAACTCTTGACGAAAGGCGACAACAATGTTGCGGACGATACGGAATTGTATGCGCGAGGACAAAGCTATCTGGACCGCCAACACGATATCATCGGTAGTGTGCGTGGGTATGTGCCTGCGGTGGGATACGTTACTATCATGTTGAGTGAACATCCGTGGTTGAAGACGGTCATGTTGGGGATTATGGGGTTGATGGTGATTCTACAGAGAGAATGAAACTGTGAGGCTTGAAAAGAATCAGAGAGAGAAAGAGAGAGAGACACTCTTTGATCCGTTCGCATTGAATGGCTGTGGCCTCTGGGCTTGGAGCGGCAGTACTGTGCGGTTCTCTGCACCGGTCTCTATACAGCCTATCTGAGATCCTCTGTGCCTCTATGCATTTCTTCTCAGCGTTCTTTTTGAACCAACTCTCGCGTGGACTAAAAGAACGCGAATCGCTGGCATTGTTGGAAGAAGGACGACAATACCGTACTGGAGAAAAGCAGTCGCAGGCTCGAAGGGACTCGACTTCCTGTCGTCTCCGTCATGCTGCACTGCAGCAGTATGATGATCGTCGATGGACAGCTTTGCTCCAGCCCCAGTTCACTCTGCCTCCAAGCGGAGATACAGACGACACGACACGACGTGCCGCCGGACTGCACAATGCATGGGAATGGAAATGACCTAGAGGGATATCCTCGTTGCGTTGGGGGTGAGGGGAGGAATGATGGTTGAATACGGCCTTATCTGGACGCCGCATTCTACAGCGGCCATGGTCCCCTTATCCCTTTCGGACCGGGACCGTCCAGGGCGTAGCCGCAGAATGGCCACAAGGTACATCGTACCCCTGTAGTGAAGGGCATGAACATGAACACGCAGCCACAATGTTACATCTGATAAATCATAGCTGTGATAGTGCTGACCATCGATCATGTAAGCGAAGCAACCACGCCGGATATATTCTACTGTGTTCGTACTCTGTTCATGGATGCATGGCGGGATGGAGAGAGTAGCAGGAGAACCATTGGGACGACATTTTATGACCAAAGGGCCCCATCCGTCGTGGTGGCATCCAACCGCTGCCTCCATCCCTACCACTGAGCAGCAGCCTCCTCCTCAACCCTTGTTCTTCAGGCTTATTCTGGTCTCCCGTTGGCGCCGCATCGGGTTCCTCGAGCTGAAACCCCCTATGATAGAGTCAACAGAGATCGGTTTAGCGTCGGCATGGCCTGGCAGTGGTTGGGTTGGGCGCGGGAGTCGACGAGCCTCAGCGAGCCTCAGCTCCCCCCACAGACTGACTGCGTACGAGTAACTCAAGGTAAGAAGGTCATATATGGTGGGCTGCTGCTTGACCTCTCAATCGTTTGTTCTCGATGGCAGGCTTGCGACCCTATTTACCTCCTGTACGCATTGACTGTCGATACACCCCTCTCAGTGTTACGGAGAGAAACATCAAGATCAATCATTGCATTACAGTGAACAAACAAGACACCTTTTAAGTTGTCCGTGAACTAACGATGCTTGCGCAACCTCGGGACGCCTGACTACATACAACGGACTAGGATACGATACCACTGGATCGAGTCTAGAGGCTCAGGTGCGCCGCCAACCTGCAGAGGGGCGCGATACCACCTTCAGGGGCCCCGGACAGCCCGCCCACCTCGACCCGACTCCTGGTCGGACGTTGTTTGCAGGTGTTTGCAAGTTTGTTGCGACCCCCATCCACTCGAACAATCGATCTTTCTTCCGGCGGCTGGCATATCGTCTCTTCTGGAACTCTTGCGTTGCAAATTGTGACGACATTGAGGTCGAGGTCTCTGTCTAGCGGTAACTGTTGTATGCGCCACATTCTTGGCCGTGTCAGATCAAGGCCGTCCACCAGCACGGGTTATTACTGATAACAACGTTTCGCGGCGATTGACAGAGCGCACAGCCTTGTCACCGCTCCTGCTCGTCAGTCGATCATGACTATCTCAGAGTCCTTCTTCAGCAATACATCGCTGGGTGGGAGATGACCAGGCTCGACTCGGTCGCAGACGTGAGAAACGGGCTTCTCGCTCACCCTCACGCTCACAATGGTTACGCTGGACGATGATCGCGGCTATTCAGTGCTGCGGCCACTACCCAGTGTCGCGGTCGGAGACAAAGTCGGCTTGCTGAGCAGCAAAGATGCACCAGGGACCAGAATCACCAGCACGGCAATAGAGCCTTCATCATACTATCGAGGCCGACATTCTCGCGGGAACTCCCGAGACGAGCGCCTGAGATCGATCGACGAAAGCGACAGCATGCGAGACGTCGCATTTGAGATGATGGAGCCTTCGATGCCATCCAAAGCTCGTCGGCCCAGCGCCGGACCCTCATCCAGTGCGTCGTCGATGCTGCGCCGCTTGACCACCAAATATGCGCCGTTGTCGCGATCCAATCTCCGATCCACTGGCAAGCGCTCACATGGACGGCATTACGCCACACTGGGCGATGGCGACGTGGACCAAGGTGCCGTGGCAGCGGCAGTCGACATTTCGTCGCTGGAAGGGATGGGGTGGGAACTCACGGATCTGTCGAACCCGGACGCGGACGCGGACGCGCACCCGGCACTCCTTCAAGACATCGGAACAGCGTATGTTCCGCCCAGTCAACGGAGAGGAGGAAGTAACAACAAAAGCATGGACAAGCCGGGCTTCCGCTCCTTCGTTGACAAGCGTCGCTCGGTCGGCGAGGGGATGAGAGACATCGGTGTGCAGCTTCGACGCGATCCTACCAAAGTAGTGAGGAAACACTCGTCCGGAGCAGGAGAGGGAGCAGCACGGAATGCTTCCACCAGCACGGGGATCGATCGGAGCAAGACGGTCCGGGATTTCGGGCAGAACCTTGCGCAAGAGAAAAATATGATCGTCGAGGTGGAGGAGGTGGTTGACTTGAGTTCCCTGGATGGCGGTGGTCGTGGCCAGTTCGATATTCGAGGCAGCAGCCAGATGACCGAATCAATGTCGATGAGGAATAGCAGTAGCGTTCTGTTGCCGCAACGGACCAAGAGCTACTTCTTCCCCGAGGATCCAGATATCCCGAATTGGAAGCCCTGGTCGATGAAGAGCGTCTACATCCTGTCGCTGATGGTGCTCGCCTTCGCGTTGGCTGGATTTCAGGAGTATTTGTGTCAACGGTCGCTCCGCAGCGCCAGGCGAGACAGTGGACTTCTCGCCTTCAATAGCGTGGCGGATATATCGACGTGGGATTTCTTCGCTTGGAAATGTGAGTGTGGTCGGTACCTTGCTTCGAGTCTCCTCTCTGGCCGGAGGGCGTCATGTCGTGGTGGTGGTCGCGGTACCCGAGCTGACTGGTTGTTGTTTAGATCTTCCTACTATGATCACAATCATGTATGCCGTCGTGTTTTCAATCATGGACTTCGACATCCGTCGACTTGAACCGTTTTATCAGCTGTCACGGCCTCGTGGAGCCCGGGCCGCCGCGAGCTTGAATCTGGACCATCTGACCATGTTTCAGTATTTTGTGCCTTTCAAGGCGTTCCGGCTCAAACAGTGGGCCGTTCTCTTCTCCACCACCGGGAATATCGTCGCTTCCATGGCCGCGCCGGCCTTGCAGAACCCTTCCATCAAGTTTGTGAAGAACCCCGAATGTCATGATGGTGCTTGCCCCAGCGGGGACGACAAGCAGTATTGGGTCCGCGTCTCGCCGGTTTGGTCGCGACTATTGTCGGCGAGCTACCTGTTCGTGGCCGTCGTGTTGGTGATGTTGTTCATCCAACTGCGCCGCAAGTCAGGCCTTCTCAGCGACCCCAAGGGCATTGCGGGCATTGCCTCCATGGCGACCAAATCACATATTGTGCAAGATTTTGCCGGACTCGACGTGGCGGACCGCAAAGAGATCCATAAACGGCTGCAACATCGGCGCTACCTGCTGTACAAATCGTCCATCTGGCAAGGTGAATGGAGCGAGACGAGTGAACGGATCCAAGACAGCGAGAGGAAATTGACCAGTCCCCATCCGGTGATGCTCCGAATTGAGGCGGCCATTCCGTTCCTGCTGTTCATGGTCTTCTGTCTGGTGTCGGTGCCCATCATCACGTTGACCCCGGCGAACGTTGTCCCCAACGCGGCACCCTGGCTGCCGATTGTGGTTGCGACGGGATTGAAATTGCTGTTTAGCACGTTCGAAGCGGACGTGCGGCTGATGGAACCTTTCTACCAGCTGTCCAAGGGCAACGCGCGACCGGAGAACAGCTTGACGCTCGATTACCAGGCCACGGCGTACGGGTGGATGCCGATCCGCGCGCTCTGGAAGCGACATTACCTGGTGGCGCTGGTCGGGTGCAGTTCGGTTGCGCTGGACGTGCTCACGGTGACGGTGGGTTCGTTCTCCGTCAACGCCCGGGACTTTTTGAAGGTGGGCGGCGAAGCCAAGGACGTCTCGATGGGCGACGAGACGTTCATCTCCTTCTGGGCGTCGCTCGCTCTGTCAGTGGTCATTTTGATTTTTGTCATCTTCACCACCTCATTGGTCTACCTGCGCCGCCGGCATCCTTTCTTGCCGCGAGAACCGTCGACCATCGCGGCCGTGCTGGCGTTCATTTATGCCAGCAACATGCTCACCGACTTTATCGATACGGAACATCTCGACAACAAGCACATGGAGCTGCGGCTGAAGACGCTGGGCAAACGATATGCTTTGGGCTGGTTTCGTGGCAGGGACGGCCAGATCCACTGCGCCATTGACGAGGAGCCCATCAAGAGCAAATACGTCCATGGGAAGCCGTACACTATGGCGCAGGCTGGTCCTTTGCTGCCTATTGAGACGTACTACTCGGTGTAGACGCTACATTAACATACCTCTGGAAGGGATAACGCAAGGGAGAAGGGCGAATTCGAGGAGCAGCATTCTTGGATGCATTTTACTCCATGGACACGGGCTTTCTGGTTGTAGGAGACCTACCTGGGGTGCCTTGTAGGAATAGGATATTCTGGGAGGATATAATGAGCTCAAGACACAGCGATTGCACACACGGCACCGTAATTGAACAGAAGACATGGTAATGATGATTTGTACATGTTGTCTTACTCCTACTCTTTTTTCCGACACACGTGCAGGGTATCTGGGTTTGGGTCTGGGGAGGCTGTCGTCATCGAACGTGTCTCGAGACCGTTGCCCAGATGAGATGGCAGATGCCGTGAAGCACGTACCACTGCACTGTACAGTACACCGTTGGGTGCTCCGTGCTTTGAAGATGGGTCTGGGATCGGGATGCGACCGCGTAATCCTGGTCAGGACTGGGTGGTTTCCACAGTAAGGTGGTCGAGGCAGAACAGGATAGGCGATGGGATAGGAAGATACGATAGGCGATAGAAGAGGATTGGTGGCGAGAGCGATGGCTCTATCGGAGGAGTCTATCCAGCTAGATATCCAGCTATCCAGCTGTTGGCGACCGATGGATCGATCGCAGATGGTGGGTGGAGGGTGGATGGCAGAGGCAGAAGCAGAGGCAGCAAGAGAGTCTCCCCCTTCTCACTGGACGAGGGAAAATGCATCATCGGCGAAAGGTGCGCATCGTGCTTCTCCACCAAAACGCCAATGACGTAGTAGGTAGACGCAACGAAATGCAGCCAAACAGCAGCAGAAACACAGCAACAATCAAGACACCGAGTTACAAGTATGAGTGACTACCAGTTGATTCCATCCTAGTCGTCCTTTTCTTTGTCTGATAGCAACTACTACGAACACACTTATCTACCACTGCGTACGATCTTCTACTCTACACCCGACTCTCCTCTCAGTTCTCCTCCTCCTCTACCTCTTTTCCATCCTCGTCACAGACCAAGATGCCTCCTCCAGGCTACGTGTTTCGCGACGGCGGTACCACTCCACCCGCAGAAGAGCATCCCGACCCTGAGGTTCGCAGACAGGCCCTCGAGGCAAACAAACCAATCACTGCCACCTCGCAGGCTCCTTTAGGGCAAAACACATCTACCAGTCATCAACTGGCCACAGAGACCCAAGAAATCCAGGGCGCCGCACAGAGGGCCGGTAAGGAAGACACAACAACCAATCTAGGATGGCAAGCCAACGCTGTAGGTGTAGAAACTTTGGTGGGTGGACTGCCAAACGATGAGTTATGGACGTTGGTGAGAAGATTCAACAAGGCAAGTATCACCTTTTCTCTCCAGGCCTTCAGGTCGGCTGTCCGAACATTCGCTTACCGCCATGCCTAGCAAATGTACCATGTCAAAGCTATCCCTCAGGCACCGCCCGGGGGGCTCGACCTCAATATTGCCGAAGAAGATGAATTCTCCCCTGACAAGCTCCGCTCCACTTTGGAACGACTGTACATGACCGTTATTGTTGGCCTAATTGGATTTGGAAAGCATATTGCCAGATTGCGATCATGGCGAGAACCCCGTCGAACCGCCGGTTTTGCAGCCGTCTACTTCCTAGCCTGGATCCTCGACATGGTCATGCCGACGCTCTTCGCCGTCATCATTGTCCTCATCACCGTACCCCAGTCTCGCCAGATCCTCTTCCCTCCAGCACCCTTGGCTTTGGTCAGTCATAAGAGTGGTGGTGTTCAGAAACCAAAGGCCGGGGTCCTGGGTAGTCATGACAGCGTGACCGGCGCACCGGAGAAGTACAAGGGCGAGGCTGTCGAGCAGGAAGCTAGTAATCTGGTCACAGGCATCGCCTCGGTGGCTATCTCGAGTGCTGCTGGACGGCACGATCCAGCAAATCCGGACGAAGAGGGCGGAAGCAAGACCCTCGATGGCGGCATGCCTGATCCGACCAAGATAGCCTCGGCCGCCGCTGATGCCTCGTCGTCCGCACAAGGTGGCACCCCAGAAGCGGCGCATGACAAAACCAAGCAACCGATGGAAGAGACCGTGTGGAAACAGATGCGACCAGTGATGCACGTGCTCAACGATGTCTCTGACACGTGGGAGCGGTTCGCCAACGCGTTGTCGCCCACTCCGCCGTTCTCGTCTCAGAAGCGACTGCAACTGGGGGCCATCTTTGCTCCTCTCCTTCTCATCTCCCTCATCACGCGACCTGAATGGGTGGTCAAGGGTTCCACGTTCTTTGGCGGCTTTGCGTTCTTCTCCGACCCATTGATGCAACGAGGTATTGCACTGCTGAATGAGAAGATTCCCGACTGGCCCAAGTATCTGGAGATTCGCAACACCCTCCTCAAAGGCGTCCCCACCAACGCTCAACTTACCATTACGCTATTGCGCATCGGGGAAGCGAACCGGGCACCTCTGCCACCACCACCAAGCTCCAACGAACCTCCCGCCGAGAAACCGGCCGAAGTCGACAAAGAAGCCATCACGAACAACGGACTTGACGCCTCCCATTCGGAGATTGAAGACGCCATAACTGTGGACAAGCCTCCGAACGGCATAGAACCAGTCGACGATCAAGAGAGCAAGAAAAAGAAGAAGAGCGGCATCGGCTCCAAGATCATGTCTGCCTTCAAGACCACCACGGCGGGGGGCGTCGAGACAAAGCTGACGGTGGATGAAGTCAAAGCAACCCTGGGATCACGTCATGCCAAAGAGAAGTTGGGTGTCCTTCCTAGCAAGAGCGAGATGAGGACCAAAGCGGTGGAAGGACCGGTGGAATACCTGGGACGCTACAGTGGCCGCAAAGGAGCCGTGTATGTGGACAGCTCGGTGTCTCCGGCCAGCGGCAACCGACCTGCCTCACCGTGTGTCTACTTCACGACCCATCTGGATGGCCATGAGGCGGTGGAGACGATGCCTCATGATCCGGAGTGGGCGGTGTCGATTCCCGACCTGGCGGAAGTGAAGAAGGTGGGCGGATTGGGATGGAAGGGCAAGATTGTGGTGGGATGGGCAACCAGTCGCGAAGTCAAGGATGGCATCGAATTGGTGACGAGGGATGGCAAGAAGTATCGTGTCATGGCCATCAAAGACCGCGATGCCTTGTTCAACCGGTTGATCTCGATGGGGCAACAGGTTTGGGAGAGTTATTGAGCATCCATGGGGATGAAACGAGTGTATCATCAGAATTGTATGGGAATGAACTGGATGAACTTGTAACCGCCCTCTTCGTTCGTCGTTGTTGACTATAGAGTATAGCGGTACGGTCTTGTCGTCGTTGGACCCTTGTAGCTTGTGGCACTAAGAGACGGCATGATACTCGTTTGATTCTAGTTCTGCTTAGATGAAACGACTGTTCTCCAAGTGGTGCGCCTATCATCCATCTCATCTCTCACCCAGCGATAAACCCCTTTTAATTACCTACTAGTATTCCCACTCCAACTCTTTTTGTCCAACTGGTTTCTTGAATTCTCCCCCTTTTTACAGAGTAAGGTACACTGTACAGAGCAGTAGTTACACCATCCTTGTCTGCCCCTCTCACTTTGTCCCTTGTTCATTGATTGCTGAGATCTTGATCATGATTTGCCCGGTCCAGCAATTGCTCGCAGACATGTTGCCATTCGCCAAGTTGCACCACCAGCAACTGCTCGAGTCTTCGCTCTCCTCAGCCCGCTCCCCCTGGCTCTCAAGAAGCCATGGCTTGATCTCTGGGACGCGCTTGCGTTAGTTATTTCGACCATCTAAGCGCCAACAACCAGCCGAGGAAATTGAACAGGCCCATCCACCACTGTTGCCCACAACTAGCATGTTCGTCGCTGAAGTATCTACACTACTTGGAACTTTGCAGCAGCAAGCCATCGACTCCTAGATCTCTAGCTTTGCCTTTGGCTCTGTTCGAAGCTCCCCTTACTTCACGCTTTTTCTCCTCATGACCCACCATCGATCCCTTTTCTGGCGAAATGAACCTGGTCGCACGCAACCTTTGCTCATTCTTCTGCGCAAATCTGGAACAGCAGTACCGAGTACTACGCAGATCATGGAGAGCACATGTCGATGCAATCTTGAATGGGCTACCTAATATCATCGCTGAACAGCGAACCACAAAGTATGGTGGCGACGATGGACGAGCGTGAGTGCTGGTATACATACCCTCTTTCTTCCACTCACTATTGTCCGTCATTGGTTTGCTCCTTGTTGTGCATATCCTCATCTGTTGCTGCTCTTGGTTCCCTATCCTGCCGTTTGTCGCTCATACCGCAAGGAAGTTGCTTTTTTGCTATCCCAAATCCGTCGTTCTTTATATTTGACCTGTATACTGGAGGCCATACCTGTCCATCTTCCTGGTATACCAGACTCGGACCCAACCGTACGGATTGCTGGCACAAGACGACCAACTGCTTCCTCTTTCTCGGGGGCCATGCTCTCCTGATATTAGGTGGTCATTCTTTTCAGAAGCTGTGGGGGTGATCATCCTTCCCAGCACTCATGTTTCCGCTGGTTCATCTTGACGCATGCGTTCCATCTTCCTCGCCCTAGCATGTCTCGCTGTCGCATTCGCCAGGCAAATTCCCCTTCGATCCTCGGCGACTTCAATTGAGCCATGTGCGCGAGCCAGTGCTTCCAGCGCCTCATATCTGGCTGCCACACCCACAGGTACGAACCCCCCACCCACCAGCTCTTGAAGAGTATTCTGACGAGGAATGTTCAGCCGCTGCCGCAGTTGTCGATGGCCAGCTCTTTCATGAATGCTTGCAATCAGTTCCAATCCACAGAGAAGCCGCCCTGGATCTGTTGCAATCGTTGGAGCCCTACATCAAACTTCAGTCGACGTTGGCGTACCTCGCGAATTCCCCAGACGACTACCAGTATCCCGCGATAGACATCCTTGCGTCGCTGCACAATCTCACTAGAAGGGTGACGACTGGTGGGTATGCCGGCGAGTATGAGTTCCAGACCGACTTGTATCGGCTCTTTCTCACTGCTCGAGACGGTCACTTCTCTTTCATCCCGGATCTCTTCGGCGTAGGCACATTCAAGATTCCAGATGCGGCACTGGTCTCGGTCTCATTGGACGGCATAGAGTCGCCGCGAGTCTATTTCAGGTCTGACATCCTTGACGGCATCTCTGACGGACACACGCTGGTAAGCGGTGTCGACCTGGAAAGTGAGCATATGCCGTCATACGTGGTTCAAATCAATGGGATTTCTGCCTCAGATTATCTGACCTTACGAACGGATGAGCTTCCCTTCCACGACGTCGACGCGGCGTACAACTTTCTCTTCTCGGAGATCTCACAGATTGTGCAATTCGGCGCTGCTGGAGATGGGGCTTTTGTCAATCCCGTGTTTTATCCTGGCCCAGAAACAATCATCGAGTTTGCCAACGGCACCAGCATCAGTGTTCGGACCGTTGCTGAGATAGCCACCAGCTTCGACAACGTGACTGATGGACTGTCTGCATACAACAAGTTCTGTGTCCGAGAAGCACCAGAATGGATACCTCCTTGGCCATCTTCAGTGGACGCAGAGTCAGCTTTCCCATTCTATCCAGAGCCAGTTGTTAAGGACTCTGGAAACCATATCGCTGGGTATTTCCTCGACGGTGACGTGCCGGACAACACGACAGCTATTTTGTCAATCCTCAACTTCGATGCACTGAATGACATTGACGCTGCTGGGTTTCAGTCCGCGGTTGCCGTATTTCTGGAGAAATGCAAGCTCGAAGGAAAACGTAGGCTGATCATTGATGTCTTTGCCAACGGTGGCGGCATGGTCGAGCTGGGACTGGACCTGTTCGTTCAGCTGTTTCCAAACCTGGTTCCTGCTTCGCACGCCAATATGCGCGCTTCCATAGTGCTCAACGATCTTGGGCTAGGAATATCCCGACTCGACGAAGTGGCGGCTGGCAATCCATTCGACGTCCGATCGATGCTGACGATCGATGGCTCGTCATGGTCGAGTTGGTCGCAGATGTACGGTCACAGTCCGAAGTCCGACACTGATGGCCAGCAAGGCTTTGATGTCACAGCTGATACCAGCGCGGCCTTGACCAATCTCTTCCAGCCGGATCCCAGTGTCTCCGCTCCACCCGGCTTTCAGATAACTCCCGCCAACGCTTCCGCCGAGCCGCTCTTTGACCCAGAGAATATTGTTTTCTTGACAGACGGCTATTGCGCCTCTACCTGTGCCGTATTTGCCGAAGTCTTGAAAACGCAGACTCGGGGTCGTGTCCGCTCGGTGGTCGTCGGTGGCCGTCCAAATCCTGGCTTCAAAGGTGCCCATGGTCACGGACAAGACCGGTTCTTCAACCAAACCCAAGAGGAAGATGAGAGCGAAGACCAAGATGCACCTGGGTATAAGGAAGCCAAATGTAAGCCACGGCCCATGCAGGCCCTGGGCACCACGAAAGGCCGTGCCTTCTGGTCATTCAACTCGATCTTGGCCTCTGCACAAACCGTCGTGTCGTTAGGAGACTCGGCCGTCGCAGAACATGAGTTAGGAGCCGCGGATGTCGGCAGCAGCAGCAGAAGCAACAATATATCGTCGCTCTCTCGATTCACAGATCTTCCGCTGAGACGAACGTTCCGACCAGACGCGGCTGGTGTCAACGGAATGAATCATATCCGTGTCGGCAATGGCGTTACTCTCGACACTGGCGAGGGTGTTGACGATTCGAAACAACACCAGGCCCTGATACCGCTACAGTTTGTCCGGGAAGACGCTGACGTGAGGCTCTTCTTCACCCACGAAATGCTGGTCCGTCAGGACAAAGTATGGGAGAGGGTTGCACGCACGGTTTTCTCTCCTCCTTAGATTGGGTTACTGATGTCTTGTCGAGCCCCTTGAGGGATAAAGAAGCAAAGACAAATATAACGTCGATAACGATAATGATAGTGATAATGATAATGTCCGAACATGTCAAGACCGGCCGGCCAAACAGACGGTTAGTTATTAGGACTGTACCCTCTCAGGTGGTCTGTGGAATCCTGGAAGAAGTCCTAGTGATCCCGCTGGCATCCCTATAGTTGGAGAAGAGACCTATTAGTTCTTACCTACTACTATTCTGGAATCCATCGGGAAGCCATCGCCATCCCCGTGTTTAAAGTCCGAACCTTGCATTAGATGCGTGGGTCACAGCTGTCAGGCCACTAGATACATATCCATACTTCAATCAAGGATCCATCCATCCATCTACGTACCAAGCTTATACTACTACTTTCGGGTCAAAAGTGGCATAACGTCCACTTTGGAGACGATGATCGATCCAAGCAACGACACAAACACAGTCAGACTCGTGTAGGAAATTCAATCTACAGAGCATATGGTGTGGATGCCACCCCCCTGCTCTTACACCTTTCTGTATGTGTTACACCTCTATCTAATATACCTACCACTATCTAACATACCTCTATCTACCCATCTATCATCTACCCATCAGTCATCAATCATCAAGACTACGATCGCAGCAACAACAACCACCATGTTCTCCAGCCTACGCACATTCTACTCGCAATCATTCAACATCCCACCGCCCTCCCTAACGGAACACAACCTCCCCGACCAAAGCGGCAAAGTCTTCCTAATCACCGGCGCCAACACCGGCATCGGCGCCCAACTCGCCAGCATCCTCTACCAACGCAACGGCACCGTCTACGTGGCCGCGCGCACGGCCTCCAAAGCCCACGACACCATTGACCGAATCCGCCAGAGCCATCCATCGTCGACCGGGCGTCTGGAATACCTCCATCTCGACCTGTCCGATCTGGCCAGCGTTAAAGCCTGTGTCGAGGACTTCCTGGCCCGCGAGACGAAATTGCATTGGCTGAACAACAATGCCGCCGTCATGGCTCCGCCCGAGGGCTCGACGGGCGCCCAGGGTCTCGACTTGACCTACCAGACCAATATCCTTGGACCGTATCTTTTGACGAAATTGCTCTTGCCTGTGCTGCGACGTACTGCTGCTGCTGCTTCAGAGACTACTTTTACTCCTGCCCCAGTTCGTGTCAGTTGGGCTGGAAGTATAGGTATCATCCTCAACAGTCCCCGGGGTGGGATTTCCTGGAAGAGGAAAGAGGATGGTGACGATACGCTCGATGACTCTCTCGGTCTTATGACCGTCTACTCGGCCAGCAAGGCTGCTAATTGGTTTTTTGCCCAGGAGTTTGGCAAGAGGTTTGGAGATCGAGACCGAGTGTTGCATAACGTGAGTTCCGAAAATCCAGGATCAAGTCCAATTCTGTCGTTCTGTCGTTCTGTCGTTCTGTCGTTCTGTCGTTCTGTCCTGCTGTCCAGACTACTGGCTTGAAACTTACCTTTTCTTTTTCCCATCTCAAGCCGAGCGCTATAGGCTACCCTTCGGGCTTCAAGAGTTTTCTCTCTACCATCACTGGCATGTCATGTTGTGCAGTCATACATTGTCATCTCCTCCTACTACTCCATGATTCCTGTTTCTCCCTTTTGCTTCACTTTACTTTCTCTTTCCTCTCTGGTTTCCCTCTGTTGTTCTCTTGCGATATGTATATACGAGATCTCCTTACATCATCACATCATACTATCCCATTACCATCACTAACATCTCCCATCCCTATGTCTTTTTCAAGTGCTACAACCCCGGAAACCTCCAATCCGAACTCCAACGCCACAGCGGAACCGCCATGCCCCGCTGGTTCAACTGGCTCCTACACAGATTCCTCCTGTTCCCCGCCATCTACGGCGCCTACACGGAGCTGTATGCCGGGCTGTCGCCCGACTTGACGCTCAAAGACGACCAGGGTGTCTATGTCGTGCCGTGGGGCCGGAAGAGTGGTGTCGACGGCGCGGATGGTATGAGGCGAGATATCCAGCTCGAGGCGGCCAAGGAGGGCGGCAATGCGCAGAAATTGATGGATTGGTGTGAGAGGGTCACGAGAGAGTTTTGCTGAGGACGGAGGATGGATGGCTGTTTTGTATCAGAAAGGATAGGGTTCTTGGGGTGATATCAAAAGACAACTACCGAGCACCGAGCACCGCACCGAGAAGGGGAAGAAGCATGGTCGATAAACAGCAGAGATGAGGACACACACACATATATACACATATGCACATATATACACATATGCACATATATACACATA